>NW_027533334.1:2168962-2255261 GCF_008692635.1 Crocuta crocuta | reverse complement strand
GTTTTCTTTTTTTTTTTTTTTTTGTCATAGAAGCTTCTTAAAGCATCTATACAGTCACCAATGTGCCTGTGACCAAAATAGTGGGTCCAGTGGCCCACAGATATCGTGAATAAGCATTGGTGTGCTTTGCTATTAAGCTAATTTTCTTATCCAATAGTTTTCTTTATAGAGGAAAAGGAACAACTTATTTTTTAAAAATGTTTATTTGTTTCTGAGAGAGAGAGAGTGAGTGGGGGAGGGCGAGGTGGGGACAGAGGATCTGAAGCAGGCTTCATGCTGACAGCAGAGAGCCAGATGCAGGGTTCAAACTTATGAACTATGAGATCATGACCTGAGCCGAAGTCAGATGTTTAACCTACTGACCCACCCAGGTGCCCAATAACTTATTTCTTAAAAATAAAACTCTAGTCCAACTTTACTTTCCCCTCCATTACAACTTAGTTAACACTGACTTATTCATCTATTGACATTTCATTAATTAATTAAGTTACTATTTATTGTCTTAATGGCCATATGTCAGACACTTTTCTTGGTCCAGTAAAGATTACTAAAAACAAAGATGAATCATAGCCCGTTTTCATTTTACTTATAATATAAACTAAGGCAATACATAAGATGGTTAAATAATTATAATATAAGGCAAAAATTTAATGAAATCCATGAGAGATGTTCATTCAGAATTGTATGAGTCTCTGGAGCGATGAGAGTTGTATCCCTTTTTAGGGAATCAGGGAAAGCTTTATGAAGAATATGAAATAGGAACTAAGATGGTTGGATCTATATGAATAGACAGGAACAGGATTTTCCAGTGGAAGGAATGGTAATAACAATCACATGAAAACTATGAAAATTGATAGTGTCCTTGGGAAATAATGAAGAGTTCAGCTTGCCTGTGTTGGTAAATACTGGAAGACACTAAATCCCCTAACGCAGTCAATGGTAGCTTATTTAGTAGGAAATGGTAAATCACTGAAAGTTTGGGAGCATTATTATGCCATTATCAGAGAAAGAAAGGAAGATTTATCTGGCAACCATTTTATGAAAGGGGGAGATTCGAAGTCATTTTGAAACCACAAGCATAGAAATTTATGAGAGCCTTAACTACTGTGATAAAGAGTAGCAAATGAAAGGCAGGGATAGAAATGGCATAGTTGATGACTTGCTTGATGTATGGGGGGTAGGGAGAAGTGTTGGGATAAAAACATAGAGTAGAAAAAGATGCCAAGTTTTTGAGCCTGGAGTGCTGAGAAAATAAAGTTATTAATTAAAATTGTGAAATTAGAAGCCAATGGGACTAAGAGGAAGATGATGAGTTGAATCTGAGTACAGTAAAAACCTCGGTTTGTGAGCATAATTCATTCCAGAAACATGCTTGTAATCCAGAGCACTCATATATCAAAGCCAATTCCAAGAACAGTTGTGATCATGTGACCTTCAGCATCATAGACTATTCATGTTGCAAGACATCGCTTATTTATCAAGTTAAAATTTATTAGAAATGTTTGTTAGTCTTGTGGAAATAGAAGAACAAGTTACTCACAATCCAAGGGTGTTCCTGTACTTGTTGACTCATTTATTCTTTCAGAAATTTTTCCTGAGCACCTCCTAGACAGGTACCTCACCTCTTAAATGTCTATTTAAAATGTGTCAGGAAAGGAAATGGAAAATGATAGTTTCGGAGCTCGAATTGACTACCCATACCTTTTTGTGTTTTAAACATTACATGTAAATTTTAGAAACTTTGCATTCCTATTAGATTATATCTTTCTTTTTTTGGTGTTAAGTTGGTGTTATGTTGATGCAACTGGTTATTTTTTTTTTTAACTTTTAATTTTTATATAATTTTGAAGCTGCAAGACAGGACACAGAATTCCCAAATAGTCTTCCTCCAGCTTCCCCTAATGTTAACATTTTACATGGTATGATTGTCATGGTCTGTATTCCATCTTTGGGTCCCCTGACAATGTGGTTGATACTATAAAAATTTTGCATATAGTAAATTCTTTATGATGTTTATTTCTATATTTCTATGGGTTTCAACAAATACATAAAGTTGTGTATTTATCACCAGTGGGATGGTTCTGCGGCACCCAAATTTCTTTTATGCTGCTCCTTTGTAGAAACACTTTCTCCATTCTCAACCCCTGATCTGATTCCCGTCCTTTTAGATGATCTTTTCAAGAATGTTATATGCGTGGAATTAAATAATATATAGACTTCTGTTTTTGGTTTTTTTTTTCAATTGGAAAACATGTTTCAGTTCCATCCCTGTTATTACATGTATCAATATTTATTTCTGAGTAGTATTCCATTATATGGATATGCCCCAGTTTGTTTATCCATTCTCCTGTTAAATAAAATTCAGGTTGTTTCCAGTTTCTGGACATTATGAATAGGGCTGCTATAAATATTCACATTCAGGTTTTTGTGTGTGAATACATATTTTGAATTTGCGTGGGTAAATACTGAGATTGTTGGTTGTATAGTATTATAAATTCTAATATTATCTACACTATTCTAATAGATGAGGAGTGATAACCCATTGTGATTTTATTTTGCATTTATCTAATGACTACTGAGATTAAATATCTTTCAATATGCTCATTTGTTGTCTATATCTCTTTGGTGAGGTGTGTGTTCATGTGTTTCACTCATTTAAAAAATTGGGGTTTTGTTTTGTTGAATTTTGAAAATTCTCTGCATATTCTAGAATCAAGTTCTTGATTTATCAGATATATGTTTTTCAAATATTTTGGCCCGCTCTGTGGCTTGGAGACAATAGTATCCTTCTCAATAATTGAAAAAAAAAAAAGAAGTACCAGAGAATAAGGAAGGATATAGATGATTTCAACAGGACCTTCAGTTTGACCGGACACTCATTTATAGAACACTCCATGCATATTCAACAGCATCAGAATACACATTCTTCTGAAATCCACATGGAAAATTCAGCAAGATAGACCATATTCTGGGCTGTACACAAACCTTATAAAACTTAAGAGAATAGAAATCATATAAAGCATGTCCTTGGCCCTATTGGAATTAAACCAGAAACTAAAAAAGCAGAAATTTACTCAAAAGTATCAAAATATTTGAAAAATAAAACATGGAACAGTTGTACTAAATAGAAAATAGCTCTTGGATATTTCCTCATGTTTCCCCCACCATTGTTTTTTTCCTCTTTCTGCTTCAGTTTGAATAATTTCTATAGCTCTAACAATTTAATTATCTTTTAGTTGGCTGTGTTGAGTCTACGTATCAGGTCATTGAAGGCATTCCTCAACTCTATTATTGTATTGTACATGCCTAGCATTTACATTTAATTTTTATACTTTAAATTGCTCTCCTAAAATTACCCATCTGATCTTGCATGTTGTTTACCTTTGCCATTAGATTCTTTAACATATTAATTATAGCTATTTGAAAATACCCTTTCAGATAGTTATAGCATCTGTGTCATATTTGAATCTTGTTTGGATGATTGCTATGTTCCTTGGGAATTGTTTTTAATATTTGGTATACCTTGTCATTCTTTTTGAGAGCCAGACGTTTTATGTAGTAATAGAGACTGAAGATAAATAGTTCTGCTTTGAGATAAATACTTTTTACCATCATCCGGGCCATTAGTGTGGAGGTTAATGTTAATCTAGTCAGAAGTTGGATTCTTTTTAACTCTATGTCCCTGAGACTAGTGTCTCCAAGCCTTTTTTTTTTTTTCTTTAATGAAAGAAAATTTTAAACTGAGGTGTACTGGTTTATAAAAAAAAAATCTTTAGACTCTTTAAAATATGATGTAAAATTTTGTGTGATTGTGGGCAAACGAGCTTCTGTAGCTTTCATAAATTCTTCAGAGTAGTCCATGATTTAATAAAAATGATGAACAATAACTTCTGCTTTATGACATTTAAAAATACTCCTCTTACCTTCTTATCACTACCTAATGCTATCAAAAACCCTAATATTAAATTACTACTACAAGTTTTTTTGCCAAATTCCAGTCAAAGTGAGAAGTGAGGATGAATTAGTAAATAATTAGGTCTGTGTAGCCCTAATCACAAATTTCAGGAAGGGCTACTGTACAATGTGTTAATTGCAAAACTAAACAAATCTGTAATCCCTATGCAATGTAGGAGCCACATGGGTCATTGCTACTTCTCACTTGCTTATTTGAATGGTTGGTAGATGGAACTGATCCAAAAGCAACAGATATGTGATAACTGGTCCTGAGGCTCTTTCAGATAAAGGTAATGGAGTTCCTGGTGCCCATGTGACACATCTCTACTTTTGTAATAAAAGTTGATAGGAAAAAAAGTACTGTTTCCTTTACCAAAACTGATTTTGCACATTTCGTCAAAATTATTTACTATATAGCATGAGATGGACTGTAGAGTACTTAATGAAATTTGGGAGAAAATTTTGGCATTTTGAAAATTATAACCATTTTGTGGTTTGTTTTCTTTTGAGGGGCAGAAATATGACTTCTTTGTAAGATTTTTGACTTCTTTGTTTTCTGAAATGACTTACTGGTAATTGTGTTTAGGAAATCACCGCCCCCCCCCCCCCCAAAAGGAAGGGTTATTTGGCACCAATCCAAGTGGAATGCTTTTATTATTTTCTAGGAAAATATCAGGATACTCCTCTGTTATATGCTGAATTGTGTCCCTCCCAAAAATATACATGTTGAAATTCTAACTTCCTAGTATCTCCAAATGTGACTTTATTTAGAGGTAGGGACTTTAAGGAGGTAAGTAAGTTAAAATGAGGTTATATGAGTGGTCCCTAATCCAACATAACTGGTGTTGTAAGAAGAGATTAGGACACAGCCACACACAGAAGGAAGACTATGATGACACAAGGAGAAGGTGGGCATCTGCAATCTAAGGAGAGAGACCTCAAAGAAACCAAACCTGCCTACACTTTAATCTTGGACTTCTTCTTCTTTTTTAATGTTTTATTTATTTCTGTGTGTGTGTGTGTGTGTGTGTGAGAGAGCGAGCGAGCGAGCGAGAGACAGTGTAAGCAGGGGAGGGTCAGAGAGAGAGGGAGACACAGATTCTGAAACAGGCTCCAGGCTCTGAACTGGCTGTCAGCACAGAGCCCAATGTGGGGCTTGAACCCACGAATCATGATATCATGACCTGAGCCGAAGTTGGATGCTTAACCGACTGAGCCACCCAGGTGCACCTGATCTTGGACGTCTACCTTCCAGAATTTTCAGAAAATAAACTTCTTTGGCTTAAGCCACTTAGTTTGTGATATTTTGTTATGGCATCCCTAAAAACTACTACAGCTTCCAATATCATCTTGCTGCCCTGTTTCATTTACCCATTTATGAATATTATAATCTTAAAAAGATATCAAGAATATTGTTGATATTGTGACAATCATGTTTTAGTTTATATTGCAAAATATGTGTCTCTTTCTATATATTTTCCCTACTGGTAACATGCATATAATTATACCTAGTCGCTAAGTTTTCTAGGGAGACTTCTACAAAATGATCATAACATATATTAACACCTTTAAGCAAGGCATCATATCAAATGGGATATATGCACATTCTGCTAAGCTATAAGAACAAGATGCTATCTAACACAGATATTTTGAAACTAAAATTACTTTAATCTGGTACATTGTCAAACATAGTGCCATATTTGTGGCAATTTTATCAAATGTATTAATAAAGGATATCATAGTAACTATGCACAGAGTGTCAAAATGTTTCCAGTTTATACATATTGGAGATTTATATGTTTTTCTATGAATAATGTATTGTTGATTTATAAAATTCAACCACTAAAAAGACACAGGAATGCAATAGGGTAAATTAATTTGATGATAGAATGAACTTGGTCTTAGTCTTGAATCTACCACCTGTTTGATGTTTGGGCCTGCTATTCACTTCTAAATCTTAGTTTTTTTCATCTTTACATGGGGATCATTATAGGATATTGTGAAGCCTAATGAGATAATGAATGTTAAGTGCTTGGTTTAAGTGCTTGGCAAACTGTAGATGCTCGGTAAAGAACAGGTATCACCATCATTATCATCACTGTCATCATCATCCTCATCAATAAATTAATAAATGATAAAAAAAAGTGTCACCTCAAAGAAAAACAGAAGAAAATATTAGAGATGGCTTGAGCTGTATAATTATCCAGAAATATTGGATGAGATTTTTACAATTACAGCATTAAACTTGGTGCATTTAATTTTCATTGTCTGTAGAGGAAAATTAAGGTGCAAAGTCATATTACTCAACTGAGGTCTTTGATCCAAGTTTTCATAGAAATTTTTTATTTCCTTTCAGGAGGAAGAAATTTTTCAACATCTATGTAGATCTCTGTTATAATAAAAATGGTCAGTACACTTAAAACATGATAGAGAAATACTAGTTATAATATTAATTTGTTCTGTATGTTACAGAGCAAACTATATGGTCAGGACAATGTACACCAATTAATTCTCTGGGCAACTGGATAGGAAAAGATGTAACTTGTAGTTGTATAGTAGTAATATTCTTGTAGTCAACCTAAGGTTGTATAATTAGAATGCAGTACTTTTTTTGTTTGTTTGGTTTAGAGAGAGAGAGAGCGAGAGCTGGGGAGACGGCAGAGAGAGAGAGAGAGAGAGAGAGAGAGAGAGAGAGAGAATCCCAAGCAGGTTCCATGCTCAGCACAGAGCCTGACTTGGAGCTCAATCCATGACCTTGGGATCATGACCTGAGCCAAATTCAAGAATCAGATGCTCAACTGACTGAGCCATTCAGGTGCACCTAGAATACAGTACTTTCTCTGAAATGGGATGCTGTGAACCAGACACTATAAATAGTTTCTAAAGCAAGATATTTAATTACATAGGGGATATTTATAAAAGAAAACTTAACCCAGTATCTTTTCTTCCCCATAGTAAAGGGCATGGTCTAAGGTGATGCACATCGGGCATTTAAATTTAATCCTTCATTTACCTCTTTGCCCAGGATTTCATTGAGTGGAAGAATTTAAGTAACATCACTAGCAGCAATGGTGTTTCATGCTCAGCTACTCTTTGAGCTATACTAACAGGATTTATTGAGCTCTGTTTGAGTCCAGTGTTTGATGCTATGAAACATAGCCTTCTTAAGGTTTATTTTCTTCTCTGCAGGGAAATTATCCAAGAATAGGGTGACAAACTTTATATTTTTGAACTAGTAATGCTGGCTGGGTCAGTTTATTAAGAAGTCTAGTGTATTTTGCCTGTATTTACTGGCATACTGCAAAGAACTTATTCTGATTTGGGTAGACACCACTACTTAGATGAGGGCTTCCAGATGACTCCTCAGAACTGAGCACTCAGAGGTCAAGAAGGCCTGAGAGAAACAATTTAATTGAAAATTGGCAGTAAAAATATTGTCAGCCTAGAGAAGAAATTAGATCAATTAAAATATGAGAGGGCATTCATCATTCTAAGCCACAGTAAACGAGTTGAATTAATAGTATATATTCCTCTCTAAACAATGCAGTAGTTTCATCTTTCAAATCACAATGTGAAAGTTGCTTTACTTACTACAGTATCATATTTTTCAAAGCATAGTCACAGTTTAAAAAAAATATGGCCAAAGGTCCACTTTTGCCTACTTATAACTCCCTTTATTTGAGGACAGGTGAAACTTATGAGATGAAAGGTTACTACTTTGATTGAATTACATTATAGAAGGCTCTATTTTACTGGACTGGAATGAGAGAGATTGCCCAGATGGCAATAAAGAAGTAAGAAACCCTGTTGTAAGCTACTCTTTGAGAGGACTATTTGGCCAGGAACTGCATACAGCTCATAGGATATCAGAATAGCCTCTAGCAGACAGCCAGGAAGATGATGAGGCCCACAGCCATACAGCTGCAAGGAAATGAAGTTTACCAACAACTTGAATTGAGCTTCTCCAATCAGCTCTTTAGATAGAGACACCTGATCCACACCTTTAATTCAGTGAGATCGTAGGCAAAGTAACCAGCCAAACACTGCCCACACTCCCGACCCACAGAAACTGTGAAATAATAAACATGTATTATGTTAAGACACTAAATTTATGGTAATGTGTTATGTGGGTATACATACACTAAATAGTGGCAAATAATGAATGAAACACTCTAACCTTAACTCAAAGTCATTCGTATACAAAAATAGCTATCCAAATAATCAAAGTTGCAATTTCATCTCCTCTTCTCATAAATTTCCATTCTTTTCCAGTTATTCACAATACCCATATCAGAAAAATGAGTAGTGTTCCTATTTTAAAGAATTTTTATGATATAAAATTATATACAGAAAAACCATGAAACTGAATATACCTATATGGTCACAGACACAAAGCAATGAAGTAGACACAAAGCGAATGAGGGTTACTTGCTTTTTCAAAAAATCTTGAAATGATTGGCTATGGTTGGAAAGAAAAATTTCAAATATTCTTAAGACAAGCAGGTTGGTGAGCATTCTTAGGGGAAGAGAACTTAGGACTGGATTATGGAGAGCTTTGAGTGTCCAGCTGAGGAACCTGAAATTTATCTGATAGTGAATTGAGAATGTTAGAGTTTTAATAGGCTTCACTTGCTAGCATCATGTCAGAATGGATGACAGCAATAGCAAGTAAGAGGTCCTTGTGATTCTGTCTTGTACACATAGTATGTACAGGACTATGGGCCAAATGCTGGGACTCAAAAAAGGTATAGTAGGCAGTCTGCCTTCAAGTGACCTAGAATTTAGTAGGAGGATGGCTCTATACACTAAAGAGTAAGAAATAATATATAAACCAAATACTGAGTTAGAATCAAGTAAAAGGTTAGACAGCAGGGAAATAATTATTTCTATTAATTAATTAATTAATTTTATTATTTTTTATATTTTATATTTTTATTTTTTATATATAAATTATATATTTATATTTTATACTTTTTATTATTAATAAATAAATATAATTATATTATTTAATTAATAAATTAATTAATTATAATAAATAATCAAATAAACTCTTGGGGAAGGTTTTTATAGAAAAAAGGACTTAATGGGATGCAAGAGAGTAAGATAAACATAGGTAAGAAGGATGGGGAGATTATTCTAGGTTGAGCATCATCTAATATAAGGGTAGAGCTTTAATGTGGTATATACGAGATATGAAGGGTAAGTAAGTTTGGTTGAAACTTAAAGCTGATAGAAGAGTAAGAATATAATTTCCATGAAGACAAGGATATGGCCTCCTTTGCTAAATCTTTCTCAGTACCAAGAATAGAGATTAATGTATGGTAGGTACTGAACAAATAGTTGGAAAGGGAAGGAAGGAAAGAAGGAAGGAAGGAAGGATGGATGGAAGGAAGGAAGGAAGGAAAATAGGAAGGAGAGAAGGATGAAAGCTGGAAAATGAGTAGGGTGAAGCAGAGCCTTGTGAGTCTTATGCAAACAATAGAGTCATTAACATTTCCAACAACAGAGGCTGATCCTGACAGATTATACCCAGAAAGGTTGTTGTTTTGGGGGAAGGGGTGGCAGAGGTTGCCCTCAGGGTTATTGTGAAGACAAGGATCAGACTTGAAGCTCAGCTTTCAAAACTAGAACAATATGAATGAGCTGGCTGTCCTGATGAGGAAATTTCTACCGCTTTCCGTGGCCTTACTGAATCTAAAAGCCATTGCATTTGCCTACCACTCATGTCACTTCTGTACAAGAACTTCACTTTGCAGTCACTGGAAACGCAACATCAATACTGCTGCCACCACCAAAATTTGCATGCCTCAATCCCTACTAGCAACAGCAAAAAATTAAAACTTCACAGAGAGTGTGTTCATTTCTAAATCAAACCGTTATGTGAATATATCAGATTGGTGAAGCCCAGGTCACATGCCTGCTTTCTAGCTTCAAGGAAGGCTGGAACTTTTCGGTCTGACTCTTATGTTAGAGAAGCAGAACTTATCATGTGGAACTTCTTCAAATATAAGAAATCTATTCAACATATGAGGGGTAGATATGAATATGACAGATATTTGCTGTGCAGTAAGTTAGAAATTAAAGTACAAGCTACAGGTCTATCATGGTAACTCAGGAAGAATAATCTGACAATATCATGTGGGACATACTTATGCAATCAAATACAGGAGCCTAATTGGGAGATCAGTTAGATAGTTATTTAATTGTTGGCTTGTCCTAGGGTGGTAGTCGTGGGAATTTTAAGGGCAAGATCAGATACTGAAATGTTGATGACATCACAATGTATGGAGTAAAAAAGGAGAGGAAAGTGCCAGTAAAACCCTTTATGGTTTTTAGACTTAGATAATGATGATGTTATACACTGGAAGTTATTCCTTGTATATACACTTGTTATACACAAGTTATTCCTTGACTGGAATAAGATTGTCAAAGAAAAGAGAGTTTGGGATGTTTTTCATCTTTGAAACTCAAGACTCTAGCACAGAAGTGGCAGATGCTATGTACTCAATAAATACCCAGTCACCTAATCAAGTATGTTGAATGACAAATTATGAGGAGGCTGGCGACTTGGGAAGGGAACAGCACCAGAAATAAGAATCATTCGTATGGGCTGATGAAACCTGAAAATTCTAGAAAATCTCTTGGGGAAGAAAAGCAAATGGCCAAAGAATCAATCTTAGGAGAGATACACAGTTATAAAAAAGGACTAGGAAAAGAAGCAACGAAGCAGACTCACAAGGAAAAGATCAGAGATGCTGAGAGAGATGTTAGAATGAATGATTTTATACAATTTTGCATCTAAGAGAAGAAAAGTGCTTAGGGATAAGAGTAACACTTGCTCATGATGCAGCACATCAAAGAATAAGACTTGAGGAATGTGCTTCAGTGATTCTAAGTTATTTTTAACAATTTTCCCTAAATATCTACCAATGTCATTGGTCCTTCAAGATCCAGATTAAATATCCCATCTTTCCCAGGTAGCATACCACAATCACTTCAGTAGGATAATCCTGAACCTAGTACTATGCTTTACATATAGAAAGTGCTGCTTTTTAGTTCTTAAAGAATAAATTTGTGATAAAATATGTGAATTTAAAAAATCTCTTTGACTATAAGCATCCATAGTTCAGGTGGCTAAATTAAAAGACACTAATTGCATTAGAGGTTGTCAGTAAAAGAACCAGAGAACAAAGATGCTAAATTCTTTATTTTATTCAGATGTGAGACAAGAAAAATTTGAAAACATGTGGTCACAATTGGCCTTCTGTCCTTCACCACCTCTCCCAAATACTCCAGATCAGTTAAAGACTTCATTAGCTAGGGAATAAAAGGAGAAGGGAAAGGGAAAAGAGGAAGAATTTATATTTGCTTATTTCTGTGATCCCGGATGGATTTACAAAGTTCAGTGAGGAGAAACAAGAGACGTCTCCCTGCTCCCATCTAAAGCTCGGGGGAGTCATTCCACAGACACATTTTGGGATGGGACATAGAAACAACAGAGAGTAGCCTCAGGAGTATGTGGGAGAGTATCGTTGAAGCATCAGCATTCCCTGTGCTTATGAGAAAGAGTTCAGAAATTAGCTGAGAGAGAGAGAGAGAGAGAGAGAGAAATCATGCTTGAGCAAATGTGTGTGCAGAGTGAATGTGCAGAGGATCTCAGTGCCAACCAAAGGATGCTCAGAGCAGAGGAAGCCAAGATGTGGATTGCTTCAGAAGGTGCTTGTGTGGAAGAGGTCAGACCTAAGAATCTGACCAGAGAATGAAGTCTGTGTAGGGCAAAGTAGATCAAAGCTTGAGAAATAGGCCAAGAATTCTCTCATGGTCTTTGTTCACGTAAGTCACCAAAACATTGTATCAATTCCAAGGAAAATAGAGAGCTTGGGGGACACTGAATGTGGATAATTTTAAATCCAAAAGTACTGAAAAGACACTAAATTTGATGAGCCAATTTGGAAGTGACTGGATTAAGTTTTCTGTATTAGACAGAAGGAAGGTTCAAGCTTTGGAAAAATAATGTTAAAAAATTTTTTATTGACAACACTTTGTTGATTGTGTGATTAGGAAATTCATACCCATCAAACACTGATTAGTCCCATCTACACTTTTATAGGAGGCCCTATAAAACATTTTCTGTCTGGTATTTATGTGCAATAATCTCACCAGTTCCTGCCTTAATCATTTGTATATTTGCCAGAGGGCATATCACTCACCTGGATAGAGTACAGACCAATATGCCTTAAAATGGCCCAGACAAAGAACATTAGAGCCTATAGAAAGGACAAAGCCAATAAGGCCAGGCGAGGAACTTGGGAAAATCATCAGAAAATCCAGGGTCTCTTGGCAACCATCAAGAGTTAAAGCTGATACCAGCAGTGCCTAGGTGCCTAGTAAGGAGGCTGCAAGTGAGACAGGTGGAATTTAGCACTAGAGGAAGTTCCTAAGTGATCATTGTTGCCCTTTCCACATTAGAACAGTTGCCCTTTCCACATCTGGCATCTCTAACAGAACTTACATTGAGATCTAATTTCATGGAAAGGACTTAGGGTGAACTTCCAGAGAAAGTCAGCTTTCGGGGTACTTTGGAGTACAGTAGACAAAAGGTGGTTAGGCAATGAATCAGGTCACATCAGAAGACTGCTGCACAAAGACAAATGAGCAATTCTAACCTAATATTCAATTATAGTCCCCAACTTCTTTTGATTACCCTGGATAAGAATAGGATTGATCTTGTAGTCTGGGGCAGAGATGAGCCTGTACCTTTTGAATAAGGGTCCCCAGTGCTATGATGGTTGATGACCAAGTCTTATCATCAGCCATCATTGTCCTGTCCCAGCCGTTTGAATGCCATGGAACTGCAGCAATGCTCTCTCAATATCAAACCACCCTTTGTGTTTTCTCTTGAGTCTTCATCTGCCACACCCTATCAGAGCTCTGATTCTGCCACTTCACCCTCCTGGGGTCCAGTTCTCCCTTTCATATTAGCTTCCCAGAGAGATTCAAGGAGCTCCAGACTTGCTGGCATTGTCGTATTTCAAGATTATACTGTTAAAGGAAACTTCTGGATTGAGCAAACGATGATTTGTATTTGAGAAAACTATGGGAGGCTCTGATATTTGGCTTAAATTGTCTTCAGAAGGAGCTTCAATACAACATGGCCATTCCTAGACTCCATCAAATATTTAGTCTTGCTTTTTGTCCTACCAAGTTTGCACTCATCAATGAGTCCCAGAAATTCATGCCTACTGTTTCTCAACTACTAAAGTCCCTAGAGAAATGTGGAGGAAAGACCCTGAAATTTCATTTATATAAAAAGTAATAAGTAAAAAAATAAAGTATAATAAGTAATTAACAAACTATAATAATTAAAGAAAAAAGGTCTTCCTATTTTAGGTTCATTTTGCTAGCATTATTGAGTGTCTTAAAAAAATTGTATCTTGGCTGTCAATTACAAATGAAGCTTAGCAAGAGCTTTTGTTTAAAAGTTGTACATTCCAATGTTAATATGCTTCTTCCTAGAAAAGCAGCTGCCTTTTATGGATTTTAAAAAGCCACTGAGTTTTATCAAAGGTTCCTCTTTCATGTTCTTCGATTGCTAAGCTATATAAGTTAACCAAAAGATAACTAAGCATTAACCCATGCTGCCTTTTGTTTTTTATCTTCTTTTGAAATCCCATGAGTTTAGCTAAGTACATTAAATGGAGCATAAATCTTTATGTTGTTTTCATTAAGTCACATATTTGGAATATATATCTAAGACTATTTGATCGATTGTAAAATATTAGCTGCTGCACTGAAGATTTGTGACATGGATTTTAACAAGTGAACAAACATGTCAGGAGCACAGTAAAAAATATTGGCTGGGCAGCATGGATAAGTTCTGACACTTGAATTCAGAGAGTTTTTACTCTGTAGTATTTTCAAATATACGTTGCAATTTGCAAAACTAAACATGAGCAAATTTGGAAATAATTTAAAGACTTAGAAATATTTTCCATCTTTCAGTTTTTCCATTTTTATATTCTTGTGGTGATTACCTATCAAATTACATTAAAAAAATCCTTGGGTAATTATTAAAAGCCCTATATTATACTGACCCAACAAACATCTATGTATAGATTTATATAATCTACTCTTTTAATATATCATACATACAATCTCAACTAGTCCCCATGTCTCAGTTTTACTTTGTCATTTCCTAGTCTAGGCTCTCTTCCTTGTATTATTTCTTCTGCCCAGAAGTTTTCAGTCTTATCTCTCTGCCTACCAAAATCTCATTCATTCATTTATAATTGTTAAGGTCCTACTATACACAGACACTGTGTTTAGTATATTTTAAGGTATAGTTTAAATGCCGCTTAATCTATGAAACTTTTCATAATTTTATCTCCCCTTTAAAATAACAGGAAGGGGGTGCCTGGGTAGCCCAGTTCATTAAACATTTGACTCTTCATTTTAGCTCAGGTCATGATCTCATGGTCATAAAACTGAATCCTATTTTGGGCTCTGCGCTGAGTATGGAGCCTATTTGAGATTCTCTCCCACTCTCTCTTCTCCTTCCCCACTTGTATTCTCTCTCTCAAAATATATAAACACTTAAAAATTAAAAAAACAAAGAATTAAGAAAGAGAGAGAAAGAGAGTTGAAATGTCAATAAGACAATCAACAAGATAGCAGAAAAATTTGAGATTTTCTTAAACAAATAATTCCCGAGCACCTATTCAACAATATAAGTCAGAAATTAATACTAAACATTGTCCTATTTCTAAAAGACACAATCTATTTAGTAGAAAGTTTACATTTAGAGGGATTTTAAGTAAGGAGGCTTTATAGGTCAATAATGGAAATGTTTGAAAATTGCTATTCTATAACAACCATACGTACAAGTTATTAGAGTTTTGTGCATGGATTTAGCCTTGCCAGTGAGATATTTTGAGTAATTCTCCTCTAACATTGCCTCAGCATCCTGTGTAGTAGAAAGTGGCCTAAGACTTTCTTGATGTAAGTAATGGTCAGGTTTCTTTAGTTTTCCTCTAAGAACAGTTAAGCATTCTCTTTCACTAGTGATAGACATGGTCTTTCTAAGCATTAAGCTAGTTCATTCATTGTCTATGATCCACACATCTATCTCTGTTATGGCTGTAGGATTGTTTTACTTAATCCTGTCAGAGTGGCTTCCCAGGAAAGGAAAACAATCTCTTTGTTCTAACATCCCTGAAAAGACAATGTCTCCTTATTGATAAGAAAAAGAGGTAGAACCTTTCCAAAGTGAGCAGTGTTAGTGAGAGACTTACTGGCAAAATCTGACCTACGTGGAGTCCATTTTCTCCCAAATAAAGATGCAATTTCAAGAAATTACTTATAAAAATTACTTATAAAATGCCTTTTACGTATTTCAGAACAATTTACTCTGCAAGCAGTTGAGTCTAAAGACGGGGCATGATGTTTCCTTAGGGGAATATATCATGTATTACCAGTGTACACTACAGTAAAGAAAATGGAAGGACCCAGATTACAATCCAGAATAAACCTCTTTAGGTAAGTAACTGTAGTTCAACGTAGTTTCTAGATTTTTAATTGTGTCTTATATTTTAGGGCAGAATTTGTGTTTGCTAACAACATTCTATGGCTGGAGGTCCTGTTTTGGAATGAAGTGAAGTAGATAGTGGGGAGTGTAAAGGTCTCTCAACATCTAGAACTTGAATTAATTTATACCATAAATCTATGAAGTGAGATAGAAAACTTTGGATTAAAGCAATAAATAACAAATCTTTGGCATGCTTCCAGATTTGAGATCAATACAATTTAAGAAGAAAAAGACAATTTTGTATTTACTGCTGTGGCAGAATAATCACTTGAAACATAGTGCCTAGAATAGGGCTTGGTATATGGTAGATAATCAATAACAATTTATTCAATGAATACCAACAAGACTTATTTCTTTTCCCTTCCTCTCCAACTATGGCCATAATTTCTCTTTCTACGACATAGGTCTATCACTGGCTATTAGGGGTGGCTATTAGAATTGAAAAACAAAAAAAAGAACAACATTATTTTCCTTCTAGGTCCAGATATATCATGGTTCATTGTATGTGTTAACTTGTCTGGGCCACAGTGCCCAGATATTTGGTCGAATACTATTCTGGATGTTTTGGTGAAGGTTTGCTTGGATGTGATTTACACTTAAATCAATGTACTTGAAGTGAAGCAGATTGCCCTCCACACTGTGAGTGAGCCTCATCTACTCAATCAAAGGCCTGAATAGAGTGAAAGGCTGACCACTCCCAAGCAGACTGCTTCAGACTTCCTCTGCACATCATACATCATTTCTTCCTGATTCCATGGAATACTGCCTTTGGTCTTGAACTACAACTCTTTCCTGAGTTGTCAGCCTGCTGGCCTCCACCATTAGATTTTGAACACTCCAAGCCTTCACAATTGTGGGAGCCAATTTCTTAAAATAAATCTTGATATATATATATATATACACACACACACACATATATATATTGCACTATATATATATCTCACACTATATATAATAAATCTTTACATATATTATATTTATATATATTATATATATANGTGTGCGCGCGCACACACACACACACATTCCATTTCTTCTGTTTCTTTGGAGAATCCTGATACAAAAGGTAAGAGATGCCAAGAGTGAGATAAAATGTTTTAGAAAGCAGAAAGAATGATCAAAATCACATGTATTCTGTATCTATATGCCTCCCATCCAAACTCATTATAGAACCTCTGAGTCTGGGAGGAGGGGAAGGAGAAAATAGTATGGATGCAATAGTGTTAGTGTCCAAGGCTGTGTTTTCTGTCCCCTGCCCCTCAAGGTAGACTTTTTCCTTTGTGTCATGTGGGAAGCATTGATAGATCTCCCAACTCTCAGTGTGACAGGACAGAGAATCTGTACTTCACATAGATTATGAGGCCCAGAGAGGAGGCAACCACAGTATAATTGCAAATCCTGTATAGCAGATCTAGTAGAATTAGATGTATGGGAAGAAAAATGCAAGAGACAGCTTCAAATTTCCCAGAGAGGTATGGAAAGCATTCCAAAATTTCTTGGGCTTCCAAACATGAAAATTGGATGAAAGAGAAAGAAAATGTCTGCAAAAGTTTCTATTGCTAGTTTAGGTCTCCTCAGAAAAGTGTAGTGAGAAAAGTTATCAAATGGAGTCAGCTAAAGACTTGATTATACCACTCCAATTGGCAGAGCCTTAGATGTGGGTGTAAACTGAATTGGCACCCAAAAGCTACACAGATCCATGTTAGCAAGACTGCCCACCACCTGGGCCTAGAAGCTAAGATACTATTCTTCTCACAGCAGAAAAGTGAAGACAGCCCATCAGCATCTCTGTCTTTCAGAAATGGTGCTTGCCTGTGTCATGGGATTCTGCTCAGTTCCTTACATGACTCACTGTGGGTGGACAGCACTTCTCATTGGTCTCAGATCAATGTTTATCATTCTGGACAGAAGGGCAGTGATGCAGATGAGAGAGAGATATTCCCTCATGCCTGGGTGAACCGAGGAAAGAAGGAATCCAATGAAGCTACTCCAGAGAGAGAGCAAAGAAAGTACCAGAACACATCCCTTGTTACAAAAAGGAGTTTTCATAAAACTAAAACATCATGTGGTCAAAATTCAGACTCTCTTAGCTTCAAGTAGCTGATGTGGTTGAAGTAAGACTCTGCTTTTCCACAGAGAAGCTTCTGCTTTAGCATAGCTTAGATGTTGTTCAATAGCATATAACTCAGTTTCTAATTTCTGCTTCTTATGAGCTGGGAAAAATCACTCAATGATTTCAAACTTGACAGTTTCTCATCTCACAACCAAACAGCTCCTCCTTGGGTACTTCAGACTTTTAAAATGTATCTGTTCTGTACTATTAAAAATTTTTTGGAGGCCAGAGGGACTTTAAACTCTTAAGGTGTATCTCCATGTTGTGATTATTTGCTGTTCCAGAATCTTTTTGGAAATAGAAAGATAAAATACAAAATATTATATTAAAAACATTTTCCACAGTACTCTTCATATGTAGAAAGATAGCTCTCATTTCCATGTAATTTTCAAAGTCATATATTTAAATAGACTAAAGTCACCAAAAACAGTATTGCAAACTTATAGAGGATGGAAGGTTCAGACATAATGATCTTTTAATGGGACAATAGATATGTAGGCAAAGATTAATGGAGATTTCCTCCCTGGTCACATCATTAGAGACTGCAGGGAAACTAAGGCATATATTTTATTTGGAGCAGGAGCTTTCAGACTTATTTGACAGGGGAATGCTTTGTGGAAAACAAAGAAACTACAAATATATAAAACATATAAAGCTAAAGATGTCTTACTTGAAGAGCAGTGTGAAGCCTAGCATCCTCCCTGCTCAGCTTTCCCTGGTCTTGTGGGTGGTTCTTGAGACATTTTAGGTATCCAGGGCTCTGACAATACCAATGATGGAGGCAGATCCCTGAGAGTAGGACTCTATAGGAATCTATACAGGAGAAAAGAAAGGTTCTGCTGAATTTTCTCTCTAGTGCTGGGACTGGGATTCATAGTTGTATAACAGGCACTCAGGTATAATAACCTAGTCTCCAGAAAACAGTGGTAAAAGTTTACAGAATCATTTTTACTTGAAAGCAATTTACCCCTTTCTTGCCTTAAAAGATCTCCCTAATGTGGTATAAACCAGTGGGGTTGTGTACTTCCAAAGGAAATAGGATGAGAGAATTTTTCAGTAGACACTGTGCCTTACCCTCCTCTCTGATGTATTCTCCAGAAAGTAAACTTGAGTGTAACATTGTGGCGCTTAAATTTTCCTTGCACATCAAAGTTCCATATGGAGAGTCTTTACCCAGTGTGATATTTGCTTTATATCAGTCTGGGGAATTTTCAATGTTTACATTTGTACTGTTTAACCATACTAGGAAAAAAAAACAATTCATCTTCTGTTAATGTGCATTGCTTTAAGCACTGCAGCAGAATGATCACAGTCAAATTGTTTTATAATCGGTAACACACCATTTGGGAATCAGCAACCTACTGTTAACACATTGTGTACAACCGTCCTTCTCTGGAGATGCAGTAGGTCTTTGGAGTTAATATATACTATAGCCTTTTGTGTTGTTGTTTTAGCTAAGTTGTACATTAAGAAGATAGGATAGGTTAGTACTTTGTGATGAATTATGTGTCTTGATTAGTAATCTGAAATCTGTATGTATGTTTCATTAATGTTGCAGCTAAAGCATATTCCATAGATAAAAGCCATAAGACTTGAAAGAAAAGTGAAGACTGATAACTTTCTTAGAAAAGAACTAGGCCATTAGTAAGTATGTTGCTTAGCTGCCTAGTGAACACTTGATTTGCTTTTTGATTACTATTGACTTATAGGGTGATATTTGAAAAAACCTGACATGTGGGATAGGGTATATATTGGTAATAATACTGTACAAGTATTGTTTAGTTACATTTTTACAGATATTCAGACACATCTAATGCTATTAGAGTCAAGAATCTCCAAGAACTTCTAAAATAAACTGTTACTCAATTAGAGCTTCAGACTTTTCATTAACCAATCACATAACAGAATTATAGAACTAGACTATAACCTTAAGTATTCCTCTGCTAAATATAGATTATCTTCTGCCATAAGTAAAACCTTATGCTTCTTTTCATTAATTGAATAAGGGAATGGTATGTAGATAGAAAGTGCTACAAAACTAATGAAAGAAATGACCCTAAGTCCCACATATACTAAAGAAGAAGAGTAAAAGGAGAAGAAAATAAATACAGTAAAACCTTGGGTTATGTGTAGCTTGTTCTGCAACTGTTCTGTAAGATGAGCAAACATTTCCAATAATTTTTAACTTGATAAACGAGCAATGTCTTGCAATAAAAGTAGTATATGACACCGAACATCACATGATCACAACTGAGCCAATGATATACTTATATTACTTTGATATACAAGTGCTTTAGATTACAAGCATGTTTCTGGAATGATTTTTGCTCACAGACCAAGGTTTTACTGTGTTCAGGAAATTTCAGTGTGTGAGTAGTAAGTTTTGTTCAGTTCATGAGAACAATTGCTCTTAGAGAAACTTGTTACTCAGTGCTGGGTTAACTTTGCTCTTGAAGTAGGGACAGAACCTAGAAAATAAGAGAAGATTGCCTGCTTCATTATTGGTAAGGAGAATTTATATATATTAAATATATACATATGCATACGTACATATGTGTGTGTGTGTGTGTGTGCATGTGTGCACATATGGCATAAACGTGTAAATTGGGCTGGAAATTAAAGTGAATGAAATGAAGAAAGTCCAGACATCTCATTTGATAGGCTTTAAGGGAAGAGACATTAGCTCGATAGAAATGTGGAGAGCAAGGGGGCCTCTAACAAGGTTTATTTGAAACAGAATGAAGCTAGGTTTGGTAATTTTTTTCTTTTTATTTAAATTTTTATTTGAATTCTGGTTATTTAACTCTGGGTAATATTGGTTTCAGGTATGTTGGTAGCTTTCTTCTGTGTCTCACCTTGATGATCGTTGTGTCCCTGAACCCTGAAGGCTCCCATTGCCAGTAAAGCAGCTTTATGATCTGGGGTCAACTGACCTGAAAATATGCTAGTAACATGCCTTATCATTAAGAGCAGTTTTTCAAGATAAAAGTTAAACTGGGAACACTCTCCTCCTAGAAATTATAAAAATTACCAAAAAGACAGAGAGCCAAAATTATATCATAGAGAATGTAAAATAACATTCACTTGATACTAACCATTTGCAAAGTTCTTTCATGTATATGGTCTCACTAGAACTTTGCCCATCTGGTATTGCCATTGTTGTGATTAGTCTTATTGTTAAATAGAAGGAAACACTGAGGCTTAGATTCCGAGATTTGTTCAGTGAGAATAATGAGTTTATTTTTGTAACCCCGGTGCCTAGCATAGTGCGGACACATAGAAGACACTCAAATGATGTTTATTAAAGGAATTAATGGGATTGAAGCTTGTAAGTTCTGAAACTAGAACAAATTATTTCTGCACTCTTTAGGGCTATTTTTGTTGCAAGTAACAGAAATAAACAAATTTTAGAGATATTATCATGATTATATAGAAGGTTATATGAAAATTGTATAAGTCTTAAAAAAATGGAAAGGAAAACTGGAAGGCATTAGTAAATCAAGGCTCTCTCTCTCTCTCTCTCTCTTTCCCCCATATGTCTGCTTCATTATTTCATAACCTATTTCTTCAAAGGGGCTTCCTTTGCTCTTCAGGCCTATGGTGGAAAACACAGCTCTCCCACAACTCCTGAATTCATATGTTACAGATTAAGTCTCAACTCAAATTCTTGGGGAAAAGATCTCAGTTACCTCAACCTTTGTAGGATTTCCACTTCTGGAGTATCAAGAATCAAACATGGCTCCTGGAATCTCACTCCTTGAGACACGTGTTTGGGAATAGTTCATAGAAAAAGAAGGAGGCATTGGTGTGTAGGCCATGAAGATATTCCAAATATATCTGTTATAATTCTTTTACCAAATCTTATGTTGACTCTACCCCCCTACTATGCATTAGTGCCACTAGGAAGGATACAGTGTTCTATGTAGTGTCCTCTCCAACATGGTTTCAAGTAGGGTGAAAAGCCCTTAATAATTCTCTCAGCGTTTTTGCAGAGCAGAAAGTAAAAGTTACCAAGAAAGAACGGTTGTATCTGTCTTTGTTAAAATCCAGCTTCCTTGTAATTAGGCTGCTTATCCTAGAAGTAGAGAGGACCGAACAACTTTTAAAGAAAGCAAAGTAGAAACAGCAATTGTACTATAATAGGTCCACAAACCATATTTTCTAGTCTTCTTTGCCAGTAGCACTTAAGCTGAGTAGGTCATAAAGGACAACTAGAACTATCCAGGTAAAAGAAGATGAAGTATGTTCCACTCAAAGGCACAGACATTTGAGGCAAGATATTTCCAGAAACATTTGTATTCTAGGACAGCTGTAGCATAGATTGTAAGATGGAGGGGTAGCAGATATGATTGGAAAGGCAGTTACCCTGGTGGGCCAGGGTAACTAGACTTTGGATGTCCTGAGAATGTGAACTTTCTTTTGTGTGCCAGTGAAAGCCCTTGAAGAAGTTGTGGGGTCATACTGGTAGTTTAAGGCCTCACTCTGGTGAGAAGAACATTGGAGAAAAATCAGAAACAACTCAGAAAAAGCAGTGAGGAGGCTGTGTAGTCACGGACAAAAGATAGATGTAGAAAATGAGGGCTGAGTCAAAGTTGTAGCAGAGGGAATATAGATAATAGGACCTAATAAGAAATAGTAATAAGGATGTCAAATCTCTAAGTGTTGTTGAGAATGTGGGAAATGGAGAGCGTTTTTGGCTTTGGTATGTGGTGATAACATTATAGAAATAGGAGAACTGGGAGCAAGGTCAGGTTTGAACATGAAGACAATGTGATCATTATCCTTGAGTTCAATGGATGTTTATAGCACATACAAGTGGAAATGTCCAATAGCTAGCTGGATATTCAAATCTGGAGCTTAGGGAAGAAGTTGTAACTAGAGATGATTAACTTGGCATAGGGGATTAAAATCACACAGACTTATGGGAACTTTGCATTTAGTTTTTCATATATTTAATTTCCAAGGGTAATGTAAATAGGAGAAAAATTCAGTTGGCATATGAAATTTTAGAGCTGGCCTCAGATTCTTTCTGTCCTTGTCATGACAAATGTCTTTCTTTTATCAGTGCTGTTGAAACTGAGCTTCATAAAACCTTCATCTCTAAGAACACATTTTCCAAGGAGTAGTTCCAAAGATAGAAAAGTGCATTGGATGGATACCATTCTGACCTAATATGGCATTTTAAAAAAGTATGTGCATTGCTATATGTAATTTTTTGATGATAGTTGTTTTATAAATTCTTTGAACGGGAAAATTACTAATTATGCAGTGCCCAGAAGTCAACTTCCTCTTAATTGGTTTTCTGATTTTTATCATGATGGGAAAATGTCCAATTGCAGAGATGATCCTTCATGTTGGCTTTTTTTTTTTTTCATGAAATTTTTGAAGGTCCACAGAATTTAAACCTTCCTTCTTCTAGTCTATGAAGGCACCCCTGTTATTTAATACCAGGTTCACTTCTTGATGCTTAAATTTATAGTTTAAGACTTCGCTCTAGATCTTGCCTATTCCTAATTTATCTGGACACTGTGTCTTATGGACTAGGTTTCATCCCAACGTTTGCCTGTTGCCTCTTAGAGGGCAGGTCCTATAGGGTGGTCTTTTCATGCTTGACCTACACTGACATACTGAATTAGATGTCATCCATTTATGCCTTAACTAACAAGAGAACCAGAAAGGTGACAAGGCTGAAAAGCAGTTAATATGTAGAAAGTCAGAAGAAAATGTCCATGTTTAGGCAGACACTATCTAGGGAAGACCTGAAGGGTCTCTATGGAACTCAAATCATTGGAGCTCTATGATATAGAAACAGAAGGAGGCTTTAAATTCTATAGACCTTATGGAGGTAGAACAACAACAACAACAACAACAACAACAACAACAACACCCCAGCAATTTAAAGCTAAAAGACACAGACTCAGGTTTTTTGTAAAAAGAACTTTTAAACATTTAGTGAAATAGAATGTAAAGTTCCAAAAGGTGAAAAGTATCAGTCATTTTGTACATTATTGTCTGTGTAGTGATTGAAAATAAGATTTTGCTTTTAGAGTAACCTGAATAGAAACCTTATTCTATCACTTCCTAAGTTTCACTGTCCACATCTTCTGAAGAGGGATAAAGATGCTACCAACCTGACACTTGGGTGAATCCTGCTGCCCTCGTTCTCTCACAGGTGTGCGAGAGAGCACTGCCCACTAAACTTCCTGCACACTAATCTACATCCCACACTCTGCTTCCTGGGGAATCCTATTTAAATCATTAGTATTTTCATCTTCATTGTCTGATTCTAGTAGATTGTCAGCACATTAGGAGCACAGAGTCAGCCTTACCCATCTTTGCATTTCAAGAACTGTGGTTGTTCAGTGTTTCTTTATCTTGCTTTGTGATGGCTTTGAAATGAGTCTTAGTAAATCATCTACCTTCCCACCAATGGGACAGTGGGTAATATAGATCCATAAACTGGCTTCTGCCTCTTTCCCCTTATTCTCACTGAAATGCTCATCAGCATAGTCTCATGCACAAGAACATGAATTTCCAATGCAAGGGTGCTTTCTTGAAACAAAAAGCCACTCCCACTTCTACTGCTTAATTTTTCATTAATTACTAGGTTTTAAGCAAAATTAAGCAATTACTATAGTTCACATTAATCTTGTGTTGGCAGCATAGCTTAGTGATTGAAAACAAGATTTTGTTGGTAGATAGACCTGAATTGAAGCCTTACTCCACCACTGCATTAGTGTGTGGCTTCCCTAAGTTTCATTGTCCACAACTTTTGGAAAGGGATATTGATAGCACTTACCTCATTAGGCTGCAGGGAGAATTAAAGGAGAAAAATGTGTGCAAAATACCAGACGTATAGCAAACCCTCAAAACACATGGGCCATTATTTGTGATGTTGCTTTATTAATATTTCAAGTTCACTTTATTATTCATGCTCTGTAAATTTGTTTTCATATGGATCAAAATACTTAAGAATTTCCGTTGTAATTTCTTCTTTGACCTATGGGTTATTTAAAAATCTGTTATTTAATTTACAAATATTTGTGGATTCCCAAATTTACTTTTGTTGGTGATTTCTAATTAACTCCACTGTAGTCAGAGAACATATTCTGTTTGATTTCAATTTCTTTAAATTTAAGACTTCTTGTATAGTGTAACTCACTCATTATTTTAATATTAGGTATATGAGACCTAAATATTGCTCCAAATCTCCTTCTGCATTATTCTCTTGGGAACGGATACGTAGCCTTTCTGATATTATTGCATTTTCTTTAATAAACTTTTGGCGTTTATGATAGTAGTTTGAGAGTATCATCTATGAATTTTTCTCTTTCCCCCTTCCCGATCAGGGCCATCTCGGTCAGCTCAGCTAGCCTGCTGCCAGAGTCATCTTTCTCAGTCTTCAGAAGAGATGGCACTGAATCCATTGCCCAGAGCTCATTATTCTCATACTATAAGCCATGGTCTGAGAACAAATTCTGAACTTCAGCACCATCCACATGTCCAGCTGGTCCTCTTTCTTCCTTTCCAAAGCCACGACCTTATAGGGGGATTGGAGATGAACACGCCACCTGTGCCCCAAGTCCCTCAGTTTTTCTATCTAGGGCTGCAAATGTCCCTGAGAATGAGAGAGCTGAGGCTTTTCTGGCAGTGTGTATACTCTTGCAGGATGCAGCAGAAGCTAGCCATGGCTCTAAAAAACTCTGCTAATAATTAGGGACTAATTTGCCGTAGATATTTTTGCCTGATTTGTTTTATGTATTGTAAAATCCAAATTTCTACATGGGCTCAATAAGATCTAATGTAATTCTCATCAGCAAATTTAAACCAGATGAAAAAGGGTTGAATACATGATTGTTTAATGTTAGTAGATACTTGTTTCCAGATATTTATAAAAGAAGATGATCTGTTGTATATTTTTAATACATGCAGCTGTATGTACTGACATTTTACTTTGCAATACAGAGTCACAAAAATATGTCTCGTGACAAAGCATCAAATATAATAAATAACTAAATAAGGGAGACATTGGAGAATATTGGTTAAGATCGCCAGCTTTGAATCTGGACATATCTGTATGTCACTTTACTTCTCTGAGTTTTAATTTTCTTCATCTGTAAGATATAGGTAACAATTGAACTTGCTTACTAGGCAGGGTTTTAGTTGCAAACTTAGGTAAAAAAGCATACATAGGAAGGAGAGTTCATAGAAGTCTGGAGTGTTTTTAAAAACAACAGTTTATTGTCAAGTTGGTTTCCATCTAACACCCAGTGCTCATCACCACAAGTGCCCTCCTCCATGCCCATCACCTCCCTTTCCCTCCCCCCACCCCCATCAGCCCTCAGTTTGTTCTCAACATTCAAGAGTTTCTCATGGTTTGCCTCCCTCCCTCTCCCCCACTATTTTTCCCCTTCTTCTCCCCCATGGTCCTCTGTTAAGTTCCACCTAATCCTCCTATACATGCAAACGTATGGTATCTGTCCTTCTCTGCCTGAGAAGTCTGGAGTTTTGAGCTCAGAAATTGGGCTGGAACCATGTTGTGCTGGAGGGGGACACACAACAAAGTCCTACATGGGAAAAGTCTGGTTAGGGAACATCCAGTTGGCTGACCTTGGTTACATGGCCCTGCCTGGCTGTGTTAGGGAGAGTAAGTGACTGGTCTTTCAATTCATAAAGTATCCTTATGAATAGGTCATGAAGAGCTAAACAAACAGATTATAGGCAAGTTTTCTCTTCACACCAAATAGAATTTTGGTGGGTATTATGTAATATAATATATGCATAGTGCTAGTATGCATATGTGCATGTATATATATATGCATATATATATATACACACACACAGCACCTGGTGTATTTTAAGCATTAATCATGATTGTTCTCTCTCTATTTTTTCTGACAAGTAGAGCAACTAGGGGTGATATATAATAAGGTTCTGCACATTTAATTAATGGAGAGAAAAGAAAACAATAACAAACACAAACAAAGCCCAAAGGCAACTGTAATTATATTGTGTTTTTAAAAAATAACTATCTGAGCACATCTACCCTGGGTGTCATTGTTGCCCTGAGAATTTATTTACTTAAATAACCTTTTAGTGGTATAAAAGTTAAATCATTCAAAGGAAATAAAGGTGTTTTGTTTTCTTAAGGAAGTAAAGAAAACATTGGTTGGTTTGGTGGATTTAAACTAGATTCTGAATACTCAAGAACAGGAACAATAGAAGCATCTGAGAGATCTGTGTTAAGTTAGTGGATTCCCCCATGCTTTTGCTATAAGGTAGTTGGTTTGGGACACATTTTCTAGAAATTACTGTGTTCCTTGGGGCAAGGTAATTCAAGATTTGAAACGTTACCTTAATTTAAAAAAACCTGTACAGTGTGGGGCATGGATCACATGGCTTATAAGAATAAAAATTTAAAGAACTTAACTGCCATCAATTGAACACTGTATTCCATTCCTACCATGGAATACAATACAATCATAATATAATTTTGCCCTGTTTTTGAAAACTATTGCTCTTACTTAATTGCCAATGTCCTCTATGTTGATGAGTCCAATGAACAGCTGTTTTCAGTACTCACCCAACTGTGGAAGTCAGTGCCCTGGGAAACAGACTCTAAAATAAAGATTTGAATGGAAGGAGTTTGTAGGGAGTACTCTCAGGATCAACAGTAGTAGAGGAACAGTAGTAGAGGAAGACTGGGCAGACAGAGAAGTTAGGCTGCATGCAATTGTGACAAATATTGCAGCCAATCCTAAAGGAGAGCTCTGGAGCTGACCTGGCCCTTCAGAGTCGTTCTGCATTGGGTGAGAGCAGGACTTTTCTTTCCCCTTCATGGTTCAGTTGTCCAGTGCTGGCCATCCATGGAAGAGAGCACAGACATAGGCAAAGAGGTTTTCTCTAGTGACAGGCAATCTCAGAGAGGGGTCGGCTAAAAGCTATATGCTGCCAAAACTCCTGGAAGTTAGAAGAATGAACGGTTCAGTCCTGTGATCTGGTGACACACCATATCATCTAGTATCCTTACTTTGCTTCTTATCATTATTTGATATGATTGGCCACTTCTTTTGAAATGCTCTTCTCTTGGGTTCTGAATTGCTACACTATCTACTGTTTTGTGTTTTGTTTTGTTTTTTTCTTCCTTCCCCTCTGAATGTCTTCCTTCTTTACCTGAATTTCAGAGATTCCCTGGACCATTATTTCTCCTTACTCTACCCAACATGAACTAATTCTTTCTCATGACTTCAAATATTATCTGATGACTTCTAAATTTTTAACCATAATTCATATGTTTCAACTACCTCTACAACTGAGTACTTAACCAATCTCCTTATTTCCTCTTGGATATCTCACAGGCATCCTGAACTGAACATTTTTTAAATTGAAGTCATGATGTTTAGTATTGACCCTCATCCAATGCTGTCCATCTTAATTGCTCATGCTAGATTTCAAAGAGTCACCCTCAGCACCTTCCTCTGCATTGAGCCCTCATTCAAAAATGACCTATTCCTAGGTAATTTGACCAACAGCATAAATCTTATATCTGTTTTGTTAGTTTTTTTTTTTCTATTTCTATTGGCACCATCATCTTTTATCTAAAAAGTTGCCATAGTCTCCTTACTGGCCTCCCAGTATCCATTTTTGCTTCCCTCAAAATAATTCTTCATATAGCAGCTAACATGGTCATTTAAGAATGCAGATGTTATCATGTTACCCACTTATTTAAAACCCTGCAACAGCTCTCCCTTGCACTTAGGGTCAAATCTAAAATTATTACCATGACCTAACATGTCTTTGGAGAAAATACTGGATTTTTGTGTGTTTCTCAAATGTATTTTTCCTGTGCTCTTCCCACTGTCTAGAATGCACTACCCCTGGATTTCCTTATCAACTGACAATTATTTTTTTACATTTCAAGACAGAATTGATATATCATTCTTTCAGGGAACTATTCTAACCCCCCTGGCTAAATTAGCTTCCCCCATTAAATGCATTTTTAGCATTTACTCTTTCTCCTTTAGATGCCTATTTAGAAATTTAAATATAATAAATTTTATTTTCTCTCTCTCACATTAGACTGTTAATATCATGAAAAATAAGACTATGGATTTTTATCTACCACTAGACTGTCAGTGTTTGGAAAGTATCTTAAACATAATAGTCCTTCAATAAATTTTAGTTGAACATTTTGTTAAATACACAAACATTCATATATTACACACACAAACACATCTTATCTTAATCTGTTCAGGCTACTATAACAAAAATACTCATGAATTGGGTGGTTTAAAATACAAACATTTACAGTTCTAGAGGCTGAGGATGTCCCAAATCAAGGCACTAAGAGATTTATATCTGGTGAAGACCAGGTTCCTGGTTTATATACAAATGTCTTCTTGTTGTATCCTTACATGCAGAACAAGTGAAAAGGTTCTCAGGAGACTCCTTTATCAGGGCATTATTTCTGTCTATTAGGGCTTCACCCTCATGAACTAATCTCCACCCAAAGGCCCCACCTCTAAATACCATGACATTGAGGGTTAAGATTTCAACACATGAATTTTGGGGTGGGAGGTTTGTGGAAAAATGTTAAGCCAAAAATACAGATACACATATGAAATAGAAAACAAGTCTGGAAGATATGACAGGAAATCCCTAACTTCTATACATCATTCCTGAAACTGTGATACAATATATAGCATAGAGAATAGAGTTAATAATATTGTAACAACTTTGTATGGTGACAGATGATAGCTAGACTTATGGTGATCATTTTGTAATGTATATAAATGCTGAATCACTATACTATATACCTGAAACTAATATAATATTGTGTGTCAACTACTCTTCAACTAAAAAACAATCAAATGAGGGGTGCCTGGATGGCTCTCAGTCAGTTAAGCATCAGACTCTTGACTTTGGCTCAGGACATGATCTCATGGTTGGTGAGTTGGAGTCCCATGTCAGGCTCTGCACTGACAATACAGTGCGGAGCTTGCTTGAGATTCTCTTTCTCTCTTTCTCTCTGCCCCAACCTCATTCTCTCTTTTTCTCTCAAAATAAATAAATAAATAAACATAAAAAATATCAAATGAATAAAAGTTGAGCAGCATGTTACAAGGGGGCAGGGGACCCTTTTTGGAGAGCTGAGACACTTAAGTTATGTCTGTTCCACCAGTTCTGGCCACCTTTGAAGCGCAGGAAGCCCCATGACAGCTGAGGGCACCATGAACAATCTGTAGAATGATGCATGTTGTGAGCACTAAGAAGAACTAGAGGTCCTCCTTTCTTTCTGAAGTTTTAATGCAATCCTATGGAAACTGATGACATTAAGCTTGAACATGTTATTAAAATTAGAATGATCTGAATGTGCAAGTGCTTTTTTTTTTTTTAAAGAAGAGAATCACAATTTTTTTGAATGTGAGATTTCTTTACTGAATAAGAAATATTCTGTCCTGAATGGGAGGCTGCCTATATTATTTTCACTTTTCCTGAGAGGCTTGTCCCTAAAATACCTGGTGACTTCATGGTCTAGGCAGTTGTCCTATATGAGAGGCCACGTAGGTCTATGAGTTCATAAAACGTTAGAAGCAGCTTGTAATGAAACATTTCATATATAAATGCAAATACTTGCATTTGGCCTTGAATGAGAAAGTCAAGTGAACTTTCACAGTATTAGGATGCTACTTGTTTGATTCTTTTTTTCATGAATGTCAAGGTACGTCAGGATATGTTACCATTCCCTATGCAGTTTAGTCTGTTTCTCAAAGTCAGTGTGGTACATGAAGAGGCTAAACTTAGGAGGCAAGAGACTGATTGACTCATGACTTTGTTTATGATTGACTCATTATTTGGTTCAGAAGAGTAAAGGGTGACTTAATTTAAGCAGCTCTATAAAAATGTGTGATCCAAGAAGCATTTCTACCAGCCCAGCCCACAAACTTCTGGTTGGTATTTCACTAGCTAATTAAATTTCTTCCTGCTTTTATCCTAGTGAATATGATATAACATAGCCTGCAAAATGGGTGCATCCTGTTGGGGTAGAGTTTTGTAGGTTTCTTTTAGCATGCTTGACTTTTATTTTTTTTTTTTTGCATATTTGGGCTAATTTCTTTTAGGTTTTAGGAGAGACCCAATTTGCATGATCCCAGGTCTATTTGTTTCTTAATGTTACTAGCATCAATATTTGAACAATAATTCAGAATCATTGATTTTGCAAACTTCCTGCAAATACTGAGGGCAGCCAGGTATGTAGTAGGTGTTCAGTACATGCTTACTGATCAAGTAGGTGATAGAACAAAGATAACTGTAAGCCATATGATGTTAATTTTATGTATGAGGTTGGCCAGGCCATGGTACCCAGGTATTTGGTCAAAAACCAGTCTAGTGGGGGTATTTTTTTTTAAGATTAACATTTAAATCATAACACCTGAGTAAAGCAGATTACTCTCCATAATATGGGCAGGCTTCATTCTTACAAAAAAGACAGAAGTCCCCCAAGTAAGGGGGAATTCTGCCCCTAGATCACCTTTGGAGTTGAACTATGACATCAACTTTTCCTTGAGTCTCCGGCCTGCCCTGCAGCTTTCAGGACTGTCAGCCTTCACAATTGCACAAGCCAATTCCTTAAAATAAATCTCTCTATATATTTACATATGCTATTGGTTCTGTTTCTCTGGAGAACCCTGACTAATATACCATATGGTCCCTATTTTGTGATCTGGAACTTGAATACGTGAATTACTGATATAAGTCACGATTTTGGATGCCCTTTCATTTCTTTTCCTCTCATCATGGATTATACTAAATTATGTTCCAAAATGTGATTTTTTTTCTGTACATTGATGTTAACACATCAACTTTCTCTATTTCAGTGGAATTTGTTTAAGCAGGTGAATTAAATGAAGAGAGTAGGATTAAATCTTACTTTCTAGAATGCAAAACAAACTATCCTCCTAATTTGAAAACGTAAATGAAAATTTTAAAAGTTTCAGGTCTAGGATAAGTGTTTATAGTCATCATATGACCAAGTGCAGCTAGAGAGCAACTAACAATCAGTTTTATATTCACTGAGACTGAATCTGCCGTGGAAAGCATTAGGCGGCTGACAGGAGACCTTCCTTGTAAACTGGGCAAGAATTCTGAAGTAATGAACTGTGCTCCCAGTGTGGGTACCATAAACTTAGTAATGAATAACACTCTTTGAACGTCTGGACAAGAAAGATGTCTCACTCCAGGAGGGATGTTTTCCTTTCTGTAACCAAACTGTGCTTAACTGATATTTGAAGCCTGACTTCACACACTCCTTAGAGCTCTTCTTTGATCCAATACAGTTTAGTCAAATTGACTCTGATATGTTTGCAGATTGGAGTAGGGGTTAGGAAAATGTGGGAGTGGGGGTGTAACCCATATGTTTCTCTTCAGCTGGGAATTTGTTAATATTTTTCTCTGAGGAAATAAGATTCCTTTTTCAGTTTTGATTGATGGGTGGTAAGAAGAAATTCTGATATAGCTTTTGGCTCTAAATGAATTGGGGAGCATCCCAACGAAGAACCACAAAGGTAGGATATAGTTTGACAAGTGAAATATAGAGGGGAAGATGACAGAAATGTCAGCCTGGAGGAGAGAACGTAGGAACCATTGACTAATGGTCTTCAAGTATGGAAGAAGAGGATTGATTACTTCTCCAGACTACAAAGGATAAACTGAGAAAATCACCACTCTATAGCTTATTGTGTTAATGTTGAACTCACAAAGAAGATTCATATCAGTTTATTGAATGAAAAATTATCAATGGAAATCATGAAGTATTTTCCAGGGTCTTGATAATGAGGCGATTATTCATCTTTTTTTAAAATCTCTTTTAGATGTTTTAGATGCTATACACTAAAGAAAGGGTGATCTGTTATACTGTTTACTATATGAATATTTGTTGTTTGTGGGAGATTATGTTATAATTCAACAAACATTTACTCCTCTTCATCCACCTACCCTCCAACACCTCCGTGAGAAAAGTGTATTTCTCTCCCATATTGATATTGGGCTTGGCTCTTGACTTGTTTTGGACAATGTAATGTGGATGAAAGTGAAAGGAGCCAGTCCTGAGTGGAGGCCTTAGAAGACAACATGTGCTTACCCTTACCCATCTGGCAGCTTCTGCCCCTCAGCTACCTGGGGTACCAAAAAAAATATGTCCCAGGTAGCCGAACCCCACCAGCTTGGACCAAAATTGAGATTAGATTCATTTGACCCCCAACCTGAAGCAGAGGTGGCCTAGCTGCCCTTTAGACCCTTGCATGAGAAATAAAAGCTCATTGTGTGTGTCACCAAAATTTTGTACTTGTTTGAATGGGTTCAGTGTTTACTTATTCAGTAAGTCTTTACTGAGTATTTACTATGTAACAAGGTCTGTGTTGGATTTAGGAGACACAAAAGACTCAGCTTTCAAGGGGCTTCTAGTCTACTGGAAGAAAGATCTGTATACAGTGAGCCAGGTTCATATAAGACATAATGAGTCATGTGATCCATGCTATAAAGGGTAAAAATTCAGTGTTGTATGGACTGGGAAATTGAAGAGAGAATGTCCAGCTTGGAGGGAATGAGAGTATGCCAGTAATGTCTTCATAAAGAGGGATTGTTGAATATTTTAATTGGAGATTACTTGTGCAAATTACATTGATCTGTGCCTGTGTGCATCTGTGTGTGTATGTGTGTGTACATGTGAAATACGGCCTCCCACACTGGGGAATGTACTTGGTGTTATGCATGAAGTAGCTGCATAAGCATCACACATAAGTATGCATAGGGTAAGATAATTTTCAAAACAATTTCAAAATGACATAAAATGCCCATTTACCAATTTCATCTGTATTTATATAAATATAAGAACCATATTACACAAACTGGGATTTATAGTTCTCAAATGATGATAAATATAAAAACTAAATTTGTTGGGTCTTTCTGGAGCAAAAGCAGTCAATCCTAGGAGGTGATACTTTTGGTAAGAAATCCAATTTCTCATAACATACTAGTACTCTTAGAGTCATCATCAAGGAAATTATATTTATGTCCATAAAAAGTAAATAGAAAAAAAAGTCAGGAGAAAATGTTTTGAGATGAAATTTCAATTTTTTGAAGTCTTCTTGACTACATGCTTTAGTTTTTAGATTACAATTAAAGGAGGATGTTAAAGCTTTTAAAAATGTTGTTTTTTTTGTTTATTTGTGTACATTTGAATACAAAGTCACTTTCTGTTAGTTGAAGAGCACAGGCTGTGGATTCAGGCTGCCTAGGTTTGAATTTCATGTTCAATATATACCAGAAGTGTCACTGGGTCAAGTTCTAACATCTCTAAGCCTCAGTATCTCTTTCTGTAAAGTGGAAGTGATAATAACAAAGTCCTTTAAGTTGAGAGAATGAAAGAAAAGTGCGTGGCATGGTGCCTCAAATGTGGAAAGACCTCAAGAAATGTTAGTCGCTGTTATTATTCCTATGATGGTAGCTAACTTACCTCCCCTAGAAGAAACTCAACATTTAAACTATAGTATTATTTATTCTTTATGAAGCATTCAGGAGTATGAATATTTGAGTATAAAACCCTCCAACCCTAAAGTATGCATTCACATTTTGGGTTACTTTATTTACTCCAGGTGGCTACGGACAAACTTTGAGCTCACCTGAATTTTTTAGACCTGAATTTTCTACTTTAGAAAGTAATGTGAGAAGGCATTCTTGGGACAACAGACAGCAAAGAGAACAGCATTCTCTGCCTTTAACCTCTGAGTCACAGTTGATATAAGACATAAATCATATGAACCATCTTGGACATGCACTATAGCTCAAGTCTCTCCTCCTCAATTATTTTTTTTAACCAAATCTTTAAGAAGTATTTGGGTAAATAACTTCTCTCTCTCTCTCTTTCTTTTGTTGCTTTCCACATGTCAGAAATAGAGCATGGCCAAACTATTCTTTTCCACGTTACTCATTTAACCAGGAGTGCTCAGAAAAGTTTGGGTCTGACTTTCAGAGAAACATTTTTAATTGTTTTTAATTTATCTAAAAACAGGCTAAAAAGTTTAATTAACAGGCTCCAAGTAATAGTTATACCATTTTTCCTCTGCTATCAGCTTTCACTTTTATTTACGATGGGTGTCCCCTGTGTCTCCTTTACGCCAAGGTCCACTATCACTAATATTTCTGTGATATGTGAATAAACCTAAATGTAAAGTTAGCACTTGCAATCAATGCAAATTAATGACTTTTTAAAAAAATTTCAATCAGGAAAAGCAGCTTTGTAGTTGAAAATCCCATGCTGGCCCTAGAGTGGGAGTTTTTCCAGCCTCTGCTTAAATCCAAAAAAATACTGCAATCTTCTGGCACAGGCCCACTGTAATGCTTTAAAAACAATTTAGCAACTGTCATTGCTGTAATTACAGTAACTAATTACCATCCTTAGCAAACAAATAGCTTAACATAATACGCAAGCCGAATCAATTTTGAAGAAATGCAAATTCCAAAAGCGAAAAAGGGCATTTTGGCAAACCTGAAAGAGAAGCAGGAAAATAATACACTTTGTTTTATCTGCACATAATTCCCAGGGAATATCATATCATAAATATTTGCATTCAGTTCTTATCAGGACATTTGCATTTGCTTCTTATCAGTGTGCAGACCGGACTCTGCCAGATAGAGAGAGGAGCGCCCCACCATGCACATATTTCTAATGAATCACGTCTCGGGCCCAGAGAATATTTTGGCTGGAACTTTATCACCCAGATGAAGAGGTCATTTACTCTCCGAGTTGGTTCATCTTGGAATTGTCTTGAGATTTTGATGTGATTCACCCGACACGGCATTTATTTATTTCTTTATTTTAGACAAACACTGGAGGCAGTTTATTACCGGAATATTTCTTCCAAAGGCAGCCGTTCAAAGGACACTTCTCCCCTTGCCTGGTGTCCCCTTTCCACCCACTCCCCAACTTCTGTGAAAATGAAATCATATGTAAATAACACCGATTCCAATTATTTCAAATTCCAGAACAGGCACGGCCATCTTTATTTTGTGGGAATCAATAAAGAGAATAAAAGCAAGGCATGGAATAAATCAAGCCCTACTCGACCATCATTATCTCAAAATGTAGTGCCAAATCCTGTTGTAGTTCTCCAGGAGCACATTTGATTAGCAGTAGTTTCTTTAGGAAGGGGAGGCAGTGGTGGTGACCAGGAAACCACCTCACTAATGAGACCATCAGATTCCTCTAACGGTTTATCCAGATAAATTCATTTCTCATCTTATTATAAGGAACAGTGCAACTTACCATGAGCACACATAAGGTCAATAAGCGAGCTGATAGCAGCTTCTCTCATATGTGAATGATAATTTTGTCCTTTTTAACCCTTGAATTGTCATCTGACACGGCACCCAGCACTCACTGGCTTGCTGCGCCTGAGCATAAAGCACTCAAGCAGGCTATTTTGTTTTGGAGAGAGAAGCAGGAATATTATTCATGTTGATTGGATCCTTTCTGTTGGTCTTGGCCACTTAATTAAACCAGATTTGTATTTTAGTGCTTTGGTAACATGATAAAAAAGATAGGAGTGTTATATCCTTATGTAAAGCAAAGCCGGTTTGGTACACAGGAATCATGGCTATGCAAGTAAAGGGTTCTACTGGAGTCCTATTATTACACAATTTTCCCTGAAATGTTATCATCTATTTGATATTATTGCACAAATTCTGAGGTCAGACTTCAAAGTACAACTCTGGATGGGATCAATTTGAGTACTAGGATTTCAATTTCCAATGATAAATTAAAATATAGGTATAATGGGAAAATTTCATTTATAATAGTGGCAAAAATGCATTTAATTGCACTTCATAGTGATTTTATTCATGAATATAGTCACTTAAACTTAATTTCACCTTTTGCCCAAGGAGAATTTCACTTTGGTTTATTTGTTTAACACAAAAAAGAACTTCTAGTTTATTATGATTCAAATGATTGGCACGTCTCTATTTGGATTCAGAAAATGTTATTTAAAATCTCATAAGAATGTAAGCACCTTGTGAAATTTCATTCCTGTAACAGTAACAAATTTTCTACAAATTATTTGTTTTAATCATAATTTTAAAAATTTCATAGTCCAATTCTTTTCCTAAATAGGCCCACTGAACATAGTTTTTTAAAAGTATTTTTATTTCGATGTAAATTATTTTGCTAAAAAGACATGTGACCACCGGTACTCATATTAGGAATTTAAAATATTATTTAAATCCTAAATAAACATTTTAACACATTGCCCTATAAGTTATTTATTTAATAATTTTTCAGATATTAAATATGAGATGAAAATTTATGCCCAGATGAAAAGTTACCATTATGTGGCATCATAAAAGAAATTCACATGAAATTGTTCAAAAAGTTTATTTGTTTTACCTAAGTCCAGCTCTTATGTACATGTTTACATTATATGCTATGCTCTAAATTCAGGGTGCATAATGTATTATATACAAAAGCTATATAAAATATCCTATAAATAAAAGCAAAAGCCAGGGAAGGAATAACACTAAAAACTATTTAGCGGGATTCCATAATTCATCTGGAAAAGACATCCTATCTATCCTTCATGTTTTATCATTGTTTTTCACTTTTTCTTTGAGGTGGGAAGAGCTTACAGTTAAGAGCCCATTATCAGGGTGAAGGATGCAGGAAATCCAAAATATTTATGTTTGTTCATGGCACACGGACAAAAGACAGTTCTCAGGAAAAGGGCTTTCTGATTAAGTGATTGAAAACACTCTGGTGTATTTTAATAGCTTCTTCTATCCAAGAGATAACATCATCTTCATCCTTATCACTATTCTGAAACTTATTTTAAACATTCTTCTGTGCTCTTCCAATTAGATACTCTGCTCTCTTGGCTTCCTGTGTCCTCACTGCAACTCATCTCATTTGTTTGCTTTCTCATTTTAGTCAGCAGGTTGGGTGTAAAAAGAGGCATTAACCACATAATTGAAGGGGCATATTTTCTAGAGTCAAATTCATCTACATGGTATTCAGTGACGGTCTCTCAGTTATAAAACATGAATGTGCAAAATATCAATCTGCACTTTGCAAAAGCTTAAAATATTGATTGAATGGCATTACAGAGAATGATCAAGGGGAATCTGTTCATTTTTAAATGAAAATTAGTGTTGCCCTAACAGATAATATGAAATCGGATCATATACTTGGCCAAAATGTATTTAAGGGAAACATATGTATGGAGAAGTAATTTATTAATATCTACCCTTGCTCATCCCTCTGTTTAGAATATTTTTCTGCCAGGTTTCTCATCATTCTGGCACAATTGAAAAGTCACTTCTTTAGAGAAGTCTTCTCTGACTATTTTGGTTAAAGTAGCACCCCAACCCCCATATACACAATTTCTGGTTCCTGCTTTCTGTATCTTTATTTACTTCAGGGCATTTGCTGCCTTCAGTAATTTATGTATGTTTTATGTATGGATGACTTTATAGTTTGCATCTGACTCCCTGCTGATGAGGCTAGGAATTTTGTTATACTTGTTCACTGTTGTGATAACTATGTCTAGAATATTTCTTGGCACATACTGCATATTTGTTTTTTTTAATTAAATAAGTAAATATATTGAAATCTAGGTACTGTGGTTAGTCTTTTAAGGATAATTTTCAGAGCATCCCTATGAGATAGGTCCTAGTAATAAACCCATCTTATAGATATGAACATCTGAGATTTAGGGAGTTTGTTGATGGTACACAGCTAATAGGCAATGGAGCTGAGATTCAATATCAAGTCAGCTGAGGGCTTCAAAGCTCCTGTTCTTAATAACTGTTTTTCTCTACATCATCCTTCACATAATTCTACCTTCATTAGATAAGTGTATGTTATTGTACAAACTTGGACAGAGGAGATGTCGTTGAGTATGGGGAATTTTTGAGAGAAAATGACAAGTGAGGCTTTTGCTGCTTTGTCAACAGATGTATTTTTATTGGCCCTTGCCTTCCCTCTCTTTTGAGCAGTCAGACATTCAGCATCACATGGAGACCCAGGTGACAGCTGTGACTTAAAAAGTTCTTTGCTCTTCTGCACAAAGAATGGACATTGCAAATTTTCCTCTTGGGGAGGATAAGATAAAAGAGAATTAGAAGTGATATTATTCTTGAAGTATTCTGCAGACCAACAGACCAGACAGAGGATACGGATAAAGGTTTCCGAATGCAGATTACAAAACTGGCCTTGAAGAGAAGGGAAAATACACCCGTCGGAATGTCTGCTGAAGTCTTATTCCACAAAAGGCAGGGCATCTGATAAACTCTAGACTTGCTGACACCTCAGAATGATGAAGAAGCTAGGGCAGAAAACAATATTCTGGACAAAATTATAAAAGAACTGTTTTGTGATAGAGATGTGATAGGAAACTTTGTAGGAAAAGAGTCAATCATTTGAGATATTAAGTTAAAAAAATCATAAGAGACATTCAATATTATAGCTTGGACTTAAGGAAATACATTGCTTCAAGTTTATAACAAAGACGAGCCTCATTCCATGGCCAGTGAAATCAAAAGTTCATGTGGTTCAGGAAGGCATCTTTGCGAAGTAGAATTTCTAACAACCTAACCACAAATGAACATAATTAAGAATAGGGATGTGGTACCTAAAGTTAGTAGTGCAGCCCCAAAACAAGCGCTCTGATAAAGTCTTCTAGTAGAAGGGCATCTATAGAAGTGGGTGGAGTGAGGCATTCATCCAAATGTACACAGGAGAGGCAAGTGGATCTTTAGAAGAATACCAGGAAAGCCAATGTCTAGGGTGAAATTTAAATTTCAGTAACAGTTGAATACAACTCAAAGGGCTGATTGTTCTCTGGTGAGCAAGGAGAATAGGGAGCATACAAGTAGATCTATAAACGCTGCAATAGCTACATGTCTAAAAGTAATAGAAAAAATTATTTAGATCCTACTTTGAGTTTATGTTTACAAGCAAGGAAGATCAACTTCAAGCTGCACACGTGAGAACAAGGATTGTTAGGAGGATATAGAGGCCCAATTAGGGTGAGCAAACAAACTGAGGAAAAACATTTATTGGTTTTGCATGAGTGAAAGTCCAGATGAATTAAAGTGTAAGGCACTGGAAGAACATGCCGAGAACACTGTAGTGTTACTCTAGGTGGACTTTTGGAAATCTGAATGATTGAGAGACTTGCCAAAGCACTGAAGATGGGTTTAGACCTGCTTTTGAAAAGGGACAAATGGTGGAATTTCTGAAGCTTTATTGTTTGGTAAAAATACTATCAAACTCTGGCAATGTTTTTGGAATAAATAATCACTCATGTGGTTTATTAACACTCCTTAAAGAAAAGTATTGATATTGGGAGCAAATACAACTCACTGATACTATCCAGTTAATTTCCTTCTAAAGTGGGGCTATTGGGGTGATAAAGAAAAATGATGTAGTAATGGGCATATCTTTGACTTCAGAAGGCATTCAATGGACAAAATCATTCGTGGAATTTTGTGTAAGAAGGGAACTTTTACTTAGATGGACTTATCTTAGTGGTACTTTATCCTACACAAAGGATTTTTAAATTTTGATTACATTAGTGGTCTTTATTGATGCACTGCATTCTAGTTTTAACCACCATGAAAATTTGTGTTCATTAGATTTGCAGATGGCACAGAGTTGAGTATGATGAACTGTGGCCTGGGTGGGGGGAGGGTCAGACTGCTCAGCTGTTCACTCTAAGATTCTGATTTGGTGTGTGGTCTTATGTCTCCCATAACTTTGAGTCCTCAAGTCTCATGAACACAATTTTCTTTAGAGGCTGCTATCCAGACCCTAGTGTCAACTCTGTGGATCCTCAAAAATGCAGAAACATGTGAATACTTGATAGGATGTACCAGAGAAAGTGGCTTGCTGGATTTTTAGTGTCGTTCAGACCTTTTGTTTGTTTGGATCATCCTGAGCTGAGAAGTGTGTATTTATCATTCTTTCTTTACCCTGATTACATTTCTCCATGTAGCTGTTGCTATTGGTGCTTTATCAAAATGTCCTTTACCAGCTTGGTGTGTTCTCCCCTCACCCACTGGGAGTGTTGTCTGGGCAAGCTCACAGCTGCTTCTTCCTCCAGAGTATTATTTTCTGCCGAAAGAATCCACCCCAAACAGATGCCAGGAGCTTATGCCCCTCCTCCAGGTGTGGCCCATCACCTGAGTCTGACTAATATGGAAGCACAAAAAGCTGACCCTTGGCCTCAAGTGGGGACCAATTCTGTGGTGTGATTCATGCTCTAGACCTCCCCATGGGAGCAGGCTGAAGCTGGACTCCAGCAAGATCCCCTTTGTCATTGGTTCCTTCTTCTCTCCAGGTCTGCTTCCCTTACCCCTATTTCCTTGGAGCACTCCCTCAAAAATCACCAACACCAGAATTCCTGTGTCAGCCTCCTTCTTCTGGAAACCCAACATAAGACATCCCCTCTTTCTCTTTTTCATTTTTTTCTTTCTCTTTCCCACTTCGATCATGGCAAATAAGATTATTCCATGACGACAATACTGTGTAGTCCTATTGGTAACCCTAAAGGAAAGTTCAAACTTTTTAATTGACATTGGGCTCAGTTAGCTCTATTTCTGGGTTCAGTTTCAAGACTATCATGTCAGAATTACCTGCGAGACTGTTAAGATGCAGAATCTTGGTCCCCACTTCAGGCTTGCTAAATCAAAGTGTCTGGGGTGAGGCTCTGGAATCTGTATTTATCAAGGTCTCCAGGTGCTTCTATGTACATAAGAGTTTGAAAACCCTTGAGGTAGAATATAGTTATACTGTTCACCAAAGCTGTGGATTTGACCCACGTGGAAGCAACGTATAGAGAAATCTAATATAAACAAAACTTTCCCAAGTCCTTGAATTGTGCTCTAATCTTTTTAAGCTCCTTGAAAATATGTATTACTAAAATCTACTCACAAGTATGTGTTACATGGTTCAAGCTCAATGTCACCTCAACTTTGGGGAAAAAAGATATCAAAGGGCCTGTCATGGAGCTTCTTCAAATAACAAGTTTCTCAGATTTAACACAGGTACTTTTTACCTTGACACAGCTACCATTGCTACCCTGGGGGTATTTACTTGTTTTTCTTCTGGTGTTACTTTTGTGACAAAGTCCCAGGGTACAATCACTGAATACAGCAAAACTATGGTGGTCAGCATCTCACTAATAAGAAAGCAATAGATAAAGAGAATTCCTGCTTTCTGGCGGTAAACATCTTCAATCTAGTAACTTGCAGAGATACTAACGTTAACCTAATTAACCCTATAGAGATAAGGGGGTTGGCGTTTGCTACTACTTCTGTTATTTGAAAGTAAATGTTAGATGTGAAGCTTCACCTCTGCCTTGTAAGGCTTTCCCACCCCATAGTGATATCTAAGAGTAAGGCATTCCCTTACAGCTGTTGGGAGGAAGGAAAAACCAATCTATAGGGGAAATGTTTATTATCCCTAACTATACAGCAATTTCTGCCCACATATACTTGCTACTACTCCATCAGGCCAGTTTCAAAACCTCGGCTGTTGCATCAGCCCACACATCAGGCACATCAGTGTGTGTGCCCTCTTGGCTTTGGCTGCACTGCGGTTGTTAAGGTTGTTAAGGAGCCCTTTTGTAAGCTGGTTAGAGGTTACTCTAGGGTTATCATTTATAAGACAGCATCACGCCCTGGTAAAGAAAAGTAGACTGAGTTAGGCATTAGTGAATGCTAGCAAGTAATGTGCAATGCAGTAAAGATAATATATATCCCCAGTGAAATGGCGGCTTGGGAAAACTCAAACAAATTTGTTCTTTCAGGAGAAAAAAAGCATGCATCTGGGCTCTCCAACCTCCAAAATTCACAGATTAGAAGGGTGTGGAATTGTCAATATGAGAAGCTGAAGCAGGCCAGGAATAATTTCCAGGGCTCTGCTTCCAGCTCCCTGATGCCTCTCCACCTGGGTGAGCCATCCGAGCTCGGCACGGTGACCCTGCCATCTGTCACATCCCTCTGGGTAGCAGCCGGCCTTTTGCACAAATTTCTTACTAGAGGAGAAGTGTTGGCAGCTCTCAGGACCTTCTGAACCCACCTGAGGAGAGTTTGTGGAAATCCATAGAAGAAAGTGTTTTAAGAATAGGAAGAAAAGGAAAGATAGAGAAGTGAAAAAAAACATGCTTTCTGTCTTCCCTTGAGTTATACCCCTTCCATTTGTGACTTACTTCCAGGAGGCAAAGAAGAGGAAATGGAGATCACATAGGCAATGAGAATACAAGCATTAGGCCATGCACTATGGTTTTATAAATTGCCATTTTCCCTCATCACAAAACTATTTAAGGCAAACAGATGCAATTCTAGAAATTAATAGCTATATAAATACGTATTGATGAGATTATATAGATAATGTCTAATATTACTTGTGGGAAAAATTGTGTGAGTGCATGATGGTGCTTTGCAGGTGTGCATGTGAATGTGTGTGCATATGTGTATGTGTGTGTATGTGAGTGTGTGCATCTGCACATATGTGTGAGCATGGGTGTGTATATCTTTTAAGTACAACCAAGGCTCTATTTATTTAATAGGAAGGGTAATTAGCTATTCATGATCCAGGGTTCTGCCTATATTTCTAATGGGAATTACAAATATTTTTTAATTTTAAAAGAGATATGTTTCACTTATGACCTGCCTCATAGCAAGGGATCTCCATTACTGAGATTTCGACCTTTGTGCCTGATGGTTACGGTCCCTAATTACGTCTCTAGTTTCTCTCTTTCCCCCCAACATCTATACTCCAAATCATGGAATTATTCATCCTCTCTGCACACACCAAGGCTGCATGGTATTGCTTATATTCTACTCCCCACTTAAAATACTTTTTATATTGTTTACACAATGCTGATGGCTTTAAAAAGGAAATTTCAAATGTCAGTGGCTTAACAGAATAAAAGTTCATGTTTTGCTTATGCGGCATTCATATATGTATTCTGATTAGCAGAAAGAAAGAGTCACTCAGACTCTACCAATAAAAACCAGCCATGGCACTGGGGTTGAGAAATGTCATCCTTGTGTGGCAACTCATCTCAAGTGGCCTACTATGGAATTGGGGACACACATATCAGTGAAAAGTTAGCTGTCTTTCTAAAATGACCTTCTATCAAAGGCTTCCAGTGATCTCCAACGAAATTAATTATCCCATCATCTCTAATCCCCAAACACTGTTTATACCTCTCTTCTATTGTTATATTATTATTGCTACTATTATTGCTATCATTTATTATTTACTATCATTGTTACTATCGTTTGTTATTACTATTATTGCTATTAACACTGTTACTTTCACTTGTTATTACTATCATTATGACTACCAGTATCACCATCATTTGTTTTGGAGTATAGCACAAGAAGGGAAGTATCCGTCAAGAGCACACAGGCTTTGTATCCGTTAGACTAGATTTGATTTCTGGCTCTATGGGCCCTTGGCAATTTAGGCCCTAGGTTGTTGTATCTGTATAATGGATATTATAATAAACACCTCCTAGGATTGTTGTAAAAATTAAATGAAATCAGGCATTTAAAATACTTGACAAAATGCCTGCTACATAGTAAGGAGTTATTGGATAGTGAGTAGCTATTGGTTCTGTCTCCCCAGTAAATTATAAATGTACTCAAAGTAGGAAAATTTGTATATTTTCATCGCCCAGTACAGTGCCTGACTCATTAGAAAGGTCTAATAATGTTGAAATGATTTATAGGAGCTGGTCTGGTCTTTGCAACAGAAATATAAACAGAATCAAAACAAATTCACTTTCTCTATTTTTTTCTCTACACAGAAGTAATAGCCATCCATTGTAATTGTCCTCTCACTTATCTGTAAAACTGCAAAGCACAGGGAGAGATGGTTTTAACTCTGCTTCGTCCATGAAGCAACTCGATGTCTGGTTCACGGGTCTCCTGAAAATGAGACTCTAATATTTCCCAGTTGCCAATACAATTCCTCATCATCCAATGCTAAGAGATTCTACCTTAGGTGAGAACCACATTTCTCGTATATTACTTACATTCATTTCTTACATGAAAAGTTTTAAAATCAGGCTTTGGTTTCTGCTGTTTAGATAAAAATCCTTTAATTTTTCTTTATACAATACATATTTAAAAAAAATTTTGGGGGGGGCACTTGGATGGCTTAGTCAATTGAGCGTCTGACTTCATCTCAGGTCATGATCTCACGGTTTGTGAGTTCGAGCCCCACGTTGGGCTCTGCTGACAGCTCAGAGCCTGGAGCCTGCTTTGGATTCTGTCTCCTTCTCTCTCTGTCCCTCCCATGCTCATGCTCTGTGTCTGTCTATCTCTCAATAATAAATAAAACTCTTAAAAAATTTTTTTTATCCTTCTTTCCAGAACTCACTTTCCTTTTCAGAAATGATATCCTGAATTAAATATATACTCTAATACATGTCTAATATTCTCTATAGAAAGACTACTATCTCCTACTGTTAACCATTATGGTTTCTTTAATGCTTGCTCAGTTAAGACATCAGGATTATTCCAACTCAGAAGCAGAGACATGGGGTAGCTAAGTATGCATCTCCCAGGCTAAGTCATGAAAGGAAATGTTTTGCTCCTTTTTGCTTGGCCATGTAGCCACACCCCTAGCACCAGCAGAGAGTATGATCTATGATGTTGGTTGATCAAATACATGAATCATTTAATTAATGATGAATCAACCAACTTGGAGGAGGTGGTGATTAGTCTATATAAAAGATGAAACTCACTGTATTTCCTTTTATACTCTATCTTATTAAGCATTTTGAGACCCCCCACCCCCAAGACCATTGCCAGAACAAATAGAACCATTACTTATATATTGCATGTTTTGTAGCTGACTTCATGTACTTTTGGCAGTTGTAAAACTTGCCTCAGCATTTCAATTCTCAATGTTCTCTAGGAACTTAGGGGCAGAGTGAAGCATGAGTAGTCAGTGCTTCCTGTCCACACCCCTCTTTCTCCACTCAAATAATCTACATATATTCATCATCAACAAGGAATCTAACAGGCACTTAGCGTGGCAGGGATAGCAACAGTTCATGAAACACCCTGGAGAATGACAGGTTTATTAAACTAATACCCCAACTGTGCTTCTAGATTGATATAGTCTGGGGAGAAATCTTGCAGAGTAACCCTTTATAGGGATATCTGCCTTACAGCATGCTAGTATGTACATTATGTCATTGATTTCATACGAAACTATTTGGTGATTGACGCTTAGAGAGATTAATCAATTTGTCCAGGATCACATGGTGAGAAACCCATGAGAACTGACCTTACAGCCTGGGCTTCTTACTCCAAATTAGAGCTGTTTTAGGATTTTCCTTTGCTGCTTGTAATGACAATGTTCCTGCTGGAAGCTTATTGAGTATTCTACCCTCACCTATTTTCTGCACGTGTAAAACTCACCCAAAGGAGTAGAATTTTGACAAGCATTCATTCATTGGTTCTCATATCCAACAACTACTTATTAAGTATGTTTTACCTTCTAGGCACTGTACTAAGTGGTAGGATATAACACTAAATGGCATAGACATGATCTTTGCCCTCTTGGGGCTCATAATCCTATGCAAGGTGAGAAATAGAATACAGAAAATTAAAAACTCAGATTCTGCTCATGCATCACAGTGATGGCAGCAGCAGACCCAACTTAACCTTGTGACAGAGGAGAAAGGGATCCACAGGCTGTCATCTGCATGGATTGTGGCTGCCATGTTGGGCCTAGTAATTAGAAACTGTGGTAGTGTCATTTCAATTGCTAAATAATTTGCTTCTAAGTCATTTGTGTGATGGGAATAGTGTGTGTACATATTTTTACAATATTACACTGAAATATTTTTTTAAAAACTCATATTCTGGTAAGTGTAATAAGTGTTAAATGAGAAATATACCGAAGCTTGTAGTAATGGCTAGCATGTATTCAGTGCTTTACCATACTTAAGGTTCTATTCAAAGTGGTTTCCATGTATTAACTTATTCAGTCTTCAGACAGCCATATACAATGAGAACTGTTATTATCCACATTTTTCTGTTAGATATTCCAGAGAACAGAGAGGGTAAGCAATTTTCCTAAGAAGCTGTGGCTCCAGAGTATATGTCCTAACCACTATAAGAGGGGCATTATAAGAGGTACAACCAAGTTGAAGCCAAAGACTGGGGAATATTCTGAGAGACTGCTATATAAATTATGCCTCTGTTTTCCTATCTGTAAAGTGGGGCAAAGGAAATTTCTACCACATATTGAAATTTCTTCAAACAGTAAATATGTAAAGTCATAATATGACACATGTGTTTATTGTAAACACTCCATAAATTGAACCACTACCAATGTTCTTATCAAAAGTATTAGTAAATGGAGACAGCAAAATTGATAGTGAGTTAAATCAGTGAAAGTGAACTGAGGTAGCATAGTGTTCTGAAAGAAGGGATGGCAAATGTGAAGGCTCAGAGGTGAAGAAAACACAGTAAGATCAAATACATATCTGGACTGTATATTATGACCTCTTTCATAGTCTGGAAATTATTCTCCTTGGGCATGTAAATACTACTGTTTTTTGCCAATGGATAGGGTGCTGCCTGATGACAAAAGCCAGAAAAAGTTTTCAGTTTAAATTTGCCACTAAGTTGATAGAATTTTATTTTCTACCTATGAGAGTGATGATGATGAATAGATTTGTAGTGGAAGTAATATCTCTGAAAACATTTCCTCATCTGCATCTTCATCAGCACCTCTAAAAGTCACTGGTATTTAAAAAAATTTTTTTTTAAGAATTGTTTTTATTTTTTACATTTATTTATTTTTGAGAGACAGAGTAAGACAGACCATGAGTGGGGGTGGAGCAGAGACAGAGAGAGAGAGAGAGAGAGAGCGAGAGCAGGCTCCAGGCTCTGAGCTGTCAGCACAGAGCCCAATACGGGGCTGGAACTCATGAACTGTGAGATCATGACCTGAGCCAAAGTCAGACACTTAATTGACTGAGCCATTGAGGTGTCCCCCAAAAGTCATTGGTATTAATGTCAATAACCATTAGTGCTGCATAGATTAACTTGAACACCTGAACTTCTTCCATATACAATGCTGCTTCACTCTTGACTCTGAACCCTCATGTCTCTTTGTAACTATTACATTGTTAAAGAGCAGACTTGTTTAAAAACTACCACAGGTTTCCAGTTTAACATGCCAGATTGACCACCTGTATTTATTTGCACTTTCTCTACAAACCTCATTCAATGGCACGAAAGGCATCAACACACAAGAAAAAGAGATTGTGAGAGAAGATGAGAGCAGATGAGTCATGTCAAAAAAGTTGTTAAGTAAATGTCAAGAGACTGTGTTGAACCGAAAAAGTTGATAGCTGAGTATTTGGAGAGGTAGAGTGGAAAGCCACAAAGGGACAGCATGCTACTCATATTATATGCCTCTGAGAGTCAGGGATTGAAAGTAATATGTACTTCCAAAGGGAAGAGTAGAGATATAAGTCCAGTTCTGGCTTGGTTGCATGCTTTTGAAAGATAGGATGACACTTTTTATATTCCCTTCTCCACCCAAGCTGAAGACTAGAGTTTTCATTTCTGGAAAGGACAGAGGATCTGGTATCTATACCAGTAGGTAAAGCAGAAGGAGGTGTAAGTGCTACATGGAAACAGGGAGTTCAGGAAAGTTACATTTGAACATAGAAACCCTCATACCCCTTTTCTATTTTCATTCCCAGAGCAAAAAAGCTTCCATCTTTCCACTCAGACAGAAGAGAGAAGAATTTCTCTCTGAGGAAACTGACCCACTTGAGAGAAAGGCTTATGAGAGTAGACATTTAAGATTTCACATTCAACACTGATAAGTCTGGAGAGCACCCACCAGCCAGTTCCCTTACCAGAGCTCACTATTTCCTTACCAAAGCCCATCCATGTACACAGATGCATTCAAAACAGCAGTTTGCCACTTTACTGAAGTTGGTAGGGACCCAAAGATTACTTGATGTTTGAGAAGAGACTTTAGCATAAAAGACAATGACTAAAATAAACAGGAAAAGTGAAGCCAAGGGCAGAAAAAAGCATACAGGGAGTGGAAGAAATTTCAAAGAAACTGTACATATTATCTCAGGAGAAGTAAGAGAAGACATTGAATACATGAAATGAAACCAGGATGCTATGGTAAGAACAATTCAGTGTATTATAAAGGACTTTGGAGAATTAAAGTTATGAAGCAGGCATTAAAAACTCATTATAAAGGTTGAATAATATATTTAAGCAAACCTTCCAGAAGAAAGAACAAAAAATTAAAAATAGAAAAATAGAAGTGGAAAGGACAATAAAATTAGAAGATCATTCTAGGAGTTCCAATATCCAAAAATGTTGAAGTTACCTCAGAAGATAATGTAGGAAATGATGGGAAAGAAATTGTTAGAGATATAATGCAAGGAAAATTTCCAGAACCAAAGAATAATAATTTTTAGATGTAAAAGTATTACTAAGTAAAAATATCCATCATGTCAGAAGCCCATAAAAATGCTAATTGTGCATCCCAAATCTATGAAATTCAGAACAGCAAATAAAGAGGAAATCCTAACAGATTCCAGAGACAAATATACAAATGAATAGGTTACAAGGTCACATATAAAGAAGCAGGGACAGAAATGACTTCAGGCTTTTCAATAGCAACCTTGGAAGCTCAATGACAACATTCTGAGAGAGAATGATTCTCAGTCTAGAAATCTATAGTCATCAAAACTGTCAATAAGTGGGGCGCCTGGGTGGCTCGGTTGAGCGTCTGACTTTGGCTCAGGTCATGATCTCATGGTTCGTGGGTTTGGGCCCCGCGTCGTGCTCTGTGCTGACAGCTAGCTCGGAGCCTGGAGCCTGCTTTGGATTCTGTGTCTCCCTCTCTCTCTGACCCTCCCCTGGTCATGCTGTCTCTCTCTCTCTCTCTCAGAAATGAATAAAACATTAATCAGTTGTCAAGGTAGAATAAAAATGTATCTAGTCAAGCAAGGTCTCAAAAACTTAGCCCATTAGTACCATTTCTTTTTACATTCTCTCTCTCTTTTTTTTTTTTCCCGTTTGTTTGTTTGTTTGTTTGTTTGTTTAGAGAATCCCAAGCAGGCTCTGCACTGTCAGTGTGGAGCCTGATATGGGCTCAAACTCATGAACCATGAGATAATGACCTAAGCCACAATTAAGAGAAATTGCTCAACTGACTGAGACACCTGGGTGCCCCTCTTTTGTCTTTTTTTTTAAGTTTTCCTGGCTTTACTGAAGTATAATTGACAAATAAAATTGTACATATTTAAGGAGTAGGACATGATGATTTGATATGTTTTATACACTGTGAAATGATTACCACCATTACCAGGTTATTTAACACATCCTTCACCTCACACAGTTACCATCCCTGCATATGTATATGTGGTGAGAATATTTAAGATCTACCCTCTTTGCAAATTTCAAGTATACAATACATATTATTAAGTTACATACTGCTACAGTGTTGTACATCAGGCCTCCAGAACTTATTCACCCTGCATGAATGCAACTTTGTATCCTTTGACAAACATCTCCCCATTTCCTCTCACCCCCAGCCCCTGGCAGCCATCATTTTACTGTCTGCTTTTATGAGTTCAACTATATTTTTACATTTTTTACCAAGGATCAACCTACATTGATACATCATAATCACTTGAAGTCCATAGGTTATACTACATTTCACTCTTGGTGTTGTACATTCTATGAATTTGACAAATGTATCACCACATATATCCACCATGATAGTATCATACAGAGTATTTTTGATGTCCTAAAAATTCTCTGTTCTCTGAACACCTTTGACTACAACTGATCTATTTATTGTCTCCATATTTTGCCCCTCTTGTCATACAGTTGGAATTATATAGTAAATAGCCTTTCACACATTGGCCTCTTTCACTTAGTAATATGTATTTCATGTTCCTCCTTGTCTTTTCATTCATTGTTAGCTCATTTCTTTTTAGCACTGAATAATACTCCATTGTCTGAATGTACTATAGGTTATGTATCCATTCATCTACTAAGGACATCTTGATTGCTTCTAAGTTTTGTCAATTATGAATAAAGCTGCAATAAACATCCATGTGCACATTTCTGTATGGATATACATTTTCAGTGCCTTCGGGTAAATACAGAGGAGTGGAGCTTAACTTTAATAGAATACTATTCATTCTTTAAGGAGGAAATTCTGATATTTGTGACAATGTGGATGAACCTGGAAGACATTATGCCAAGAAAAATAAGCTAGATAGAGAAAGACAAATACTGCAGACTCATTTATATGTGCAACCTTAGCACCATTTCTTATGGACATACTGGAGGGTATGTTTCACAAAGGCAATAACCAAGAAAGAGGAAAATCTGGGGCCTGGTAAAAACAATGCAAAACAAGAGAAGTAAAAAGACTTCTCAGAAAGACGGCAAAGGAAGTCTCAAGATAACTGCTGTGCAGTTTGCCTCTAGAATCATCATCCAGGCTGGAGCAAGCAAAGGGAGGCTCTAGGTCAACTGATGTCAATCCATCATATGGACACACGTTTGCCGGCAGTGTTGCTGATGAGCAAAGAAGCCTATACCTCAGAGCAAGCAGTAGCTTGCATAGAGATTGTGAATGGGTAAAATTGTGCTACTAGCTAATTTGTATTTCCTTTAGAGGAAAAAAAGGAAAGAGCATGATATCCATGCCTAGTAGTTGTTTTGCACAAATTTGTTTTTTTGGTTTTGTTCTTTTTTAACAAGAGAACATATGGAATGCTAACCAGATGATTTGGAAAAGCTCTATTTTATCCTTACTATTGTATATTTCAAGTGAATGCTACACTATTTTCAAAATGCCACTACCATTATAATCTTCAAGAAAGACTAAAAAGACTCTTAGCAACCACTCAGTCAAATTCATGTGTATCCTAACTTGGTTGTGGTTGGTGTTATTGCCCTTAGAGGCGGAGCTTTGTGCCTTATTCTGGGACAATTTGTTGAGGATTCAGAAATATGACACTCTATTTGGACATAAGTGACTTAGCTTGTAGTATGGATGTTACCTGGATAAAACCCTGTGCAGGTACATTGCATGGACTCTTCCTAAAGTAGCCTTCAAAGCAAAGTACAACAATTGCAAGACTCTGACATTTTACTTACATCTTTCACATATCAGAGGGACCCACACATCCTAATTGTCTCTTTTCTTTAACTCTGCCATCTCAGAGATTTTCCAATACGAAACCTTTAAAATTCTCCCTGAACCCAGACCAGGAGTCTTCTCCATGTTATGCCCCTGGATATTCTTCTTCCTCAACTCTTTATACTGTAGATCAAGTTAATTCCTTGGCTTGATTCCTCATCTAGATTTTTCCATAACAAAGAAGAATTCAATAACTGACTGGTAAGGAAGAATTCATTTTCCATTTTCTCCTTTAGAATCCCGTATCTTTTTATCCATTTTCTTGATAGAGCCTCATAACAAAGACAGACCATACTTCAGAAAACAAGGAGACATTTTATCCTGATTTTTTTTGATCCTCAAAAGACAAAATTATTTTTGGTAAAGAGGGAAGTATGAGAATGCCCACACGTTAAGAAATTCTGCAGGTAGGGAAAAGTTTTCATTTGAGAATTTCAGAAGTGCTGTAATTCTTATATCCACGTAAGCACTTAACACACACCGGAAATCCTGTTTCTACCACTGTCAGCAACACTGCCCGTTGTCCTGCTTCTCCATCTGAACAATGGAAGAAAGCTCTTTACATCCAGAAAATATACTGATTGAAATATCATCTTTGGGAAGTCTGTTCTAAAGACACTAATTGATATTGTTTGAGGAAGTGTAAGTGTCTGTCATGAAAACCATTTTAACGGCTGACTTGTTTTCTTCTTTACTTTGCTTAACTTGGCAGAGTGTTAACTTCCCCCTTAGAAAACCTCCTATTTTGATTTATGAATGTTTTCAAATTTTTAAGATTCTCCAAACCGTTGTTTCACCTGTAAGTAGAGAGATAGCTTGGTTGGCCAGCTGCCTTGCGTGACTCTGTGCCAGGCAATGAATAATGCCACGTTCAATATTCTAAATTTGTGTTCCAAATTCTGAATTTCCAATGAGCTGCATGGAACTCTACTGATAAGTGACTGATTTTCCCTGCAAGGATTGTCTTATTTTAAACTTCAAATTTAGTTGCCTTACTTTATGCAAGGCAATTCTGAATGGATTTTAAAGTGAAGATGAAGACTATTCATACTTTTCTAAACCTAGAAGGCAGAAGAACTCAGCCAATGACGGGGTGCATCTTATCTAAGAGGACTACATGTCTTAGCAGTAGTACACAGGGAACACTCTTTCTTTTGAAAGAGTGCTAGCCAACCTTTAATAGAAACCTCAGATACAAAGTATTACCAAAGTTGCTAGTATTTTCCCCCAAAGGATTTCTACACATTTAAAAATATAAACATATTTATGTGCATGGAACCAGAGCTGAGGAAGCGATAATGAATCGTACGAGTGACCAGATATTTCTTCAAACCTAAAGTAGGTTGATTTGAAACACTAGAATTTGGATGGACTTAAAAATATTATGTACCCATTTTTGTCTTCCTCTGCAATTTTTTCTAGGTCATATTATAAGTACCAGGATAATGCGAGAAAGCTTTTCTGAGAGCCTTTCCAGCATAAGGAAAAAGGAAAGATTGCCAACAGTTGCTTGTCAGAAAATGTCTGTGAGGATTCCAAACCAACTTTGTGAACTCGAGCATCATTATTTTTTCTTTTCTTTTTCATTTCCAGAATGTGTGTCAGCCAAGACCGTACCTAACTGGACCTGAACTGGCATAGATTATCCAGCTCATTTAGATAATATAGGTGGTTTGAGTATGAGTGCTTAGACAGTTCACATAGCTGTCTAGACTAATCTGGGTTGACCAAATTACTGCACACTTGCCCGTGTGCCTTTAGGTTTGTAAACCTGTCAAGACATTAAAAACCGGCAATCAAGATTCTGGGTGTTTTTTTTTTTTTTCCTAATTCATGTTTAAAATATATTCAACACCATTAACCAGTTGGTTTCATATACTACATATTTTGACTTAAAGGTATAAGAGATGGCTTTGTATTGAATATAGAGACCACTGCTATAGGAGAAGTGACCAGACTAATTTCTTTCCTGTAATGGAAAGGTCCAGTCTGGTCTCTTTGTGTCTGGAACTGACTGAGAATGCAGGATTCTTTCATTGTCTTTGGTAATACCACATTGCTAATTGATATTTGTACATCATTGGAAAGGTGAAATAAGACTGGCAATAAAATTTCCAATAGCTACTGAACTAGGAGGAAAATACAGCAGAGAGGAGTCAAGATACTTGTCATATTACTTCCCACTGGATTCCAAATGGAGAACTGTGTTAGTGATGGTTAACATTTTGGATCAGAGTTCAGTTGACAAACTTTTTTCCCCAGCCAATTAGGTGAGTGTGCTTAGTATTGCTTACCCTACTGAGAACAGGAAAAAGGATACAATACCAATAAACGGGGACCGAAGACCACTTCAGATTTTGTTCTGCCCTAGAATTTGGGGATAGTGTTGGAGACCGCTGGATACATACACAGAACCCACCATGAACTTGCTGAATAGGCACCAGAGTGCCCAACTTAACTGTTTGTCAGCCTTCATTTTGAGGATCATCTTATTAAACAGACCCATGAAATATAACAAAGCATTGTAAATTAAAAGAACAAAGGAGTCTCTTGCATTAACATAACTTTTTCCTACTTCCATCCCAGCAATGACTCCTTGAGGGGGATTACATGGTTTTTCATGGAGTTGTAGGAAAGTACTTTGAATGCTGGAGGTAGAATGGTGGCATCTGGGGGAGAGTCTGTGTCCTGCCTCCCGCACACCCATGGTATGACAAAAGCCAGTGGCACAAAGAGCCTCAGATAGAAAATGGGTGTGAGATACGGGGTCAGTAGTCACTGTGCACATCTCTGAGAGACCACTTGAATGTGTTGACTGGGACAGACCGCACTGGCCAACGTTCACCCATGTTCAGTATATCAAGAAACATAAGAACCATAGCAACCATTGGTGGAAGAAGTTGCTACTCACCCTGTGTTCTGGCACTACCTTTGTCCATTAGTTTTGCATCACACAAAATAGAGTCGGGTGCTGCAAAGACTAAGATTGAAATTCTCATCAGCCCAGAGGTTGAGGCTTTGAAACAAACACAATTTGATTCAGAGAAAGAAAAAAGAAAAAAAATGACGCTCTGTAAACTTTGATATTTCAGTCTTATAGTCACACATTTTGGAGGTGAGAGCTACAGAGCACCAACTTTAGTGCATGGCTTATGACAGGCAGTCCTTCTCCTCCAACAAATGTCTATTGCATATTTACCCTGCACCAGCCCCTGTGCTACATGTCAGGCAAAGTGAGGCATGAAAAACAAGCAGCAGCCCTGTTCTAGAGGGAAAGAGGCATATTAAATGACTAAATACCTGATTGATTTTTAGTTTCATGAGGAGATCGAGTCTTAGGACAAACTTGACTCATAGCTGAGGTCAAAGCCAAGGGAATTGCAGGGATGTAGAACCAGAATCCTGATGAGACGGTGAAAGTCTGGAATAAATCCGTGTTGGTAGTCCTACTCTTGGACTTTCAGCTACAGATGAAAGAAGTTCCCCTACAGACAGGCAGACTCACTCACTCACTCACTCACTCACTCACTCACTCACTCATCTTGTCTTGAAGCCAGTTAGAGAATTCTGACACTAGAAACCAAAAGAATTCTTTACTACAACACCAAGGAAAAAGAAAATAAGAACATACCAGATGTATATCATATTTAAGGGTGGTAGAAAAATAAAAAAAGCCATAACAGGAAATGTAAGCATGTTCCCATAGTCTAAAGACCAGAAAGGGAAGCTGCGGAAAGAAAGGCACTATGTGCAAAGCCTTGTAAGGTATATAGTGTTTTTGTTGGATAAGTTAAATAAATTCTGGAAATCTATCGATATAATGAAGTGGACACTTTTAAAGGAGATGTGGGGATTGGTATAGGAAGCTTCCAGTTCTTGAGCATTCGTAGGAAAGAGTGACGGGGAGCGGGTGGGTACGTGTGGCTCAGAAGGAAACAACAGAGAAGAACAGCCTATAAGAATCCATTATATTATAGAACATAGCTCTAGAATCTGGAGATTCATGAAAATTTCTAAGAATTATAAAAAAGGGGTTTCAAAAAGCTATAGAATATGCTCTCCTAGATGACCTCGGCCTAATGCCATGATAGATTCACTGACACTCTTCATCCTGTTTCGAAAACAACTGTGCCAAAAACTACAGCCCACTGAAGGCTCATGGTTCTTAGGCTCTTTCTAGAATGCCTATGAGGAATAGGCAGAGTCCTGGACCAACTCTTGGAGTTGTGTGCATCCTAACACCCAATTGTGTTTCTTTTCAGTTTATGCCACTTTAATATGCTGTGGTAGTTAAATATTATGCAAGTTCATGAAATGACTAGGAAAGGAGTTTTTAAGAAATTAATACTGAATTAAATGTTTCAGAAAGACTATAAAGATGAGCTGCTAAAAAATAATAAGTGAAATCACTTCATATTATAACCAAAAGAGAAATAAAAGATGGCAAAAATCTAGGAGATTATTGCCCTTGGGTTGTTTTTCTGGTGTTATAAATTTTTATTGCACTTGAAGGAGCCAAGAGTGGAAGACTATATAGCTCATGTTGTAGAGATATGGTATATGCAAGAAAGTAGTGCAGAGCTCCAAAGAGGGGATTCATGCTCAAAGGCATAGTGAAACAGTGTATACTGAAATTGTTTAACATACACACATGAAACCACCAGCTACTACAGCTAGATCACATTAAGGGAAGCATTTCTACTATGTTTTCAGAGGAAAACCAATGAGAAGGAGCAAATCTTCTCTATAGGACACTTGGGTTAGGATAACTGATAAACTGTCTAGACAAGCACTACTCAACTTTATTTTTGTCCCATCTGTCTGAGACATATTTACATCAGAAATAATAAAGCAATCCTAGTCAAGAGGGAATTAAACAAACAGTGCAGGTAAAAGAGTGCCAAGATGTTTTAAAGTTCAATTTTCCAGCTTTAATGAATTTATCCCAAGGATTTCAAGAGGAGCTATAGCTAACTCTAAGCAATGATGGAGAATGAAGAAATGATTGAGGACTTGTTCCAAGTTTTCAAAAGGGAATCATTTGAATACTATATATTAAAGACTAGTATGATTGCTTCACTGCCTAGGGAAACACTAGAATGGATTATTAAAGGTATTATTTGCTGTCATTTAGAAACAAAATTGGTGATCACTTAGAAATCACACCAAAACAACCTCACATCCTTCCTCTTATTGTTATTCTTTTCTAATATGATTATGAAGCCATAGGAAATGATGAGGAAAACTCCAACATATGTCTTATAATGCTCTGGTAGACAAGATGAGGAAATGTGATAATGTGCTAGGAGCAGACACTGGCGGAAGGGCTGTATTCAGACCGGAGGGACCAGAAGATGAAAGCCAGTTGGAAGAGAGGCTTTTAATGGGGCCTGGGTTTTCCACTGTGTCTTGTCTTAGCCAACCTCTCTATCAAATATTGCCATTCAAATCTTTAGGTGACAAGAAAGTAGGAGAAGGCTTAGTATAAAGGACCAAAGAGATCATGATGAAGGAGAATAATAGGCTGAAATCTCTTAAACTAAAACCGAGGAAGACTGGATTTAATTAGGTATAATTCATGCAGTTATGGGGAGTTGAACTTGAAACTAATTTATTCAGGTTGGTTCACAAGGAAACCTTGTAGCAGGTACAGAGTCACTATTAAGGGGTCTTATTGTTTATGTTGGCAATGTCTACCTTATAAAATATTGAGATTAAAATTATTAGCCATTAGACATAGTCTCTGGGGGAAGTGAATGTGTGTGTGTAATAGTCTCAATCCTCATCCCAGACAGTTTCGGGCATCCTGCACAGAGTGGAAGATAGCTAATGGGGGAAATCTGGGCATTGTGTGGATAGTCAGAATACTAGAGACCTAAGCTTCAGGTCACAATTATGTGCAATCTCGCCATATGGAAAAGTGTGTTAAGGGAAGTGTAGCAAGAGGAAATACCATGAAAACTAGCCAGCATTCAGGTACCTATGGCTGGGACCTAAAGCTGGGCTCATGGCAAACGACAGGGAAGGAATCTAGACACCTCTTAATTGATTGATTCAGTAGAGGTAGGAGAAAGGAGTCTGGGGTTGACAAGAGAGACCATGTAAAGAGAGTAAATCTATAGATGTACTATGCTTGAATCCTTCCCTAAAGATCAGTAGTTCTTTGGGGCTACCTGGGTAGCTCAGTTGGTTAAATGGCTGACTCATGATCTCATGATTTTGTGAATTTGAGCTCTGTGTTGGGTTCTGTGCTGACAGCACAGAGCCTGCTTGGAATTCTCTCTCTTTCTCCCTCGCTCTCTGTCCTTCCCCCAATCACACTGTCTCTCACTGTCTCTCAAAAATAAATAAACTTTTAAAAAATTATATATAAAAAGAAAATCAGTAGTTCCTCTATTTGGCTGGGCCTCACTTTGGACTTTCCAGTGATACCCAGCAGCATTCACCTATCATTGTTTTGGCAGCACTCACCTGATTTCCATGTGGGAATCTCCTCCCATCCACTGTGTAGTCCGGGTGGAACTGCAAATCAGGCCACCCTGTCCTTCTCTAACCAGTGCAGGCACGTCACCCAAGATAAGCCCAAGGTGAGATGCAAGAATAAATATAAATAAGGTGAAAACACTTTTCATATTTGATCCTTCAAGAGATCTGTTGATGTCCATACTTTCTGGATTTGGTCCTCCTGTCTTCCCATTGAACTCTGCAACCTTCCAAAGAAGTTACTTTCTGCTGGAAGGAAAGAAATTTGAAGCAAAACCATGACATAACATGTTAGGAATATATACTTGGGTATTTGTTTACTAAAACAGACTTCAAGTATCTTTCTGAAGAAAATTTTGGCTTTTCCTGTGGATACCCTAGGAACCTACTCAGGGCTGCCATTCTCCACTAAATCATTTTGACACATTTGTGTATCATCACCAATTGTGTTGTGTAGTGAATGATTCATCTCTGTAAAGTGGTGATGTGTGTGAGTGGTTTATGTTTTCTTATAAAGTAAATCAGATTCAAGGCTTTCTCTTACAAGGTCACTCACACTCAGTTGCAAATAGACTTTCTTATTTAAAATTTTTAATTAACTAGTTAAAATGTTCATTGAAGTATAGTTGAGATAGAATATTACAGTAATTTCAGGTGTGCAACATACTGCTTCAACAATTACATACACCACAATGTACTCACTATGATAAGTATAGATACCATCTGACACCACACAGAATTATTACAATATTATTGACTACATTTCCTATGCTGGCTTTCTTAAGTGGGGAGAAAACTCTAGAATGACTGGTAATAATGAAATCATTCACATCATGGTGTAGGCTAATAGGAATGTGTCCTGCATGGGGACCTGCTCACTGTGTGCTCACTACTTTTGAGAGCACAGTGAAGTCATCAGTTCTTATTAAAGGACCAGCTGAGAGATGAGTAATATTATCTTTAGGAATCTAGATTCCATCCTGGATAAATCTTCCCAGCCTGAGGCTATATGACTGGACCATAGTACTTCGGCTGGTTGTGGAAACACTCTACTGACACATGCTTTAAGCATTTTGCCCTTTATCATATTTTAAGGACACATGAAAAAAAAAAAACCTCCACTAAATTCTTTCTGCATGTCCTCTACAAATATTGCTGAGGACATTGTTTTCAACAAATATTTTTTGAATACTTTATATGTTTCAGATGCCATGATAATCCTTAGGTACACAATAAGAGTGAAGGCAGAATCAGTTATTGAACTCATGGAACCTACATTTTAGAGGGAAAGAATCATTAATCAAGTAGTTACAAAATAACAGAGATATGACTGCCAATTACTAATTGGTATAGAGAAAAGGGCATGCACACTGTGAGTGCTTTCATGGGCTTCTCTCCTGAATTTAGGGAGGGCCCAGGTCAGGGAGAGCTTTTCTGAGATCTGTAGGATGATTTGAGACAGAAGGATGATAGGTAAGCAGGCATGGGGACAGAGCAGGGACCTACATCTATCAATTTGCTGGATATTTGGATATCATTATTGTTGCTACCTTTCCTCAATTCTTATATGTTAGTTGGACTTTGGATAGGTTGTATTTTTTGCTATGAAAAATCTGTTGGAGGAAGAAAAAGGCTTATCTTTGTTTTTTTTTTTTTTGAAAAATGGAATAGTTTATCTCATTTTTCTAGGAACATTTACTTCTTAGTTTGAATTTAAATCTTTTTTTTAATTGATCTGTTTTGTAAATTTTGGTTGCTATGACAATAAATTGATTCACTTCAAAAGCTATTAACAGCAGCTTGGCTATTCTGTTTTCTTTGTTGAGAATATTATAATAGGTAAAATGTCAGCAATAACCAAGAAAATTCCAGGGACAGGGAAAAATGGTACAGGAGTTTGGCAAGATATGATATTCATTCTGATTCATTAAACATTATAGAATTTAATTCCTGGTGAATAATGGAAAGATATTGATTCATTTCATATGAAAAACCAGAAGAGCAGGTTTAAGAATGATAACCTTTCTTTGGTTTTCACCTAATTTCATTCATTATTTCAAATCAATATTTATTGAGTTTCTACTATGAGCCAAGAACTGTGCTAGGTGCTATAAATAAAGATGAATAAGACAAACTCCCCATCCAGTGATGAAGCTATAAACCTGACTTTTCACGAACACAATGGAAAAACATTAAGGCCAGAAAAAAAATGTGGTAATGCTCATGCCAGACATGTTTCCCCTCTCTTAGGCAGCATATCATAGAAAAGGCAAGAGCACAGCTGACCAAATGACATTGTCTTCGGTATATCTTTCACTTTCTATAAACAGTGGATATGAGGTAAATACATTACTGAAACATATCACTTGATGGTAAAAATACCATCACCATGGACCCTCAGTACAAAGCCCAGAGGGCCATGAATACCCTGGGAAGAGGATATGTCAAGGTATTATCAATGGACTATTTTCTGCGTGAGTTAAGAACTAGCCTGACTCTTGGGCCATTTACATTCCACCATTGCCATTAATGGCTGTGTTTTAGTTTCCTCATCTTACAGATGAGGAAAATAAGAATACCTCCATGTGGGGTTGTAATGAGGACTAAACCAGTTACTATTTATAAAACTCTTAAAATAACATCAAGCATACACACATGCTAGATATTTTCTAAGAGCTTTACAAATAGTAAATAAGGTGTGTGTGTGTGTGTGTGTGTGTGTGTGTGTGTGTGTGTGTGTGTTTGGACTAAATAAATGAACATATGGCAGTAGTAAGCCCTTAGCTAAGGGGAGAGTCCAAGGGCCAAAAACCCCAAGCCTTACCTTCATACTTCTTTTACATTGGAATTGCTTTAGAATTTTGAATAAGAATATTCACTGATCTCAAACTTCAGTCCTTCCACATTTCACGGGCCAGGAAACTTACTAATAAGCTATCGAATATATAAAAGCAAACAGTATGAGATAGAAAGATCAATAGAGACATAGATAATTGAGAACCTGGAAAGTAGATCCTGGATAATTGAAGGGCAATGGAGGTCAATGAGCTATGAAGTCAGTCCATCGTCCACCTTTTAGGAAGAGCAGTGGAAGTGATCTGAAGACTCTGAAGGGATTTTGTCACAATAGGAAGAACAAAGACTCTGCAGTGTTGTAGATCAGAGCTTTAATATTGAATTTTCCGGTTACTAGTTATTTGAATGTGAACACTATTTTAAACTATCCAAGCTTCAGCATCCTCATCTATGAAATGGGCATACAAATGGGATTAATTTATGTCATGTTCTTATAATGATGTTGGCACAAGATAGGTGTTTAAGAAATCAAAAGCTGTTAATCTTATTTCTGAGTCTAACCCAGCTAGATTTATAGACTGAATGAGATTTTAAAATATTTTGTTAAAATTTAAGATTGGAGAAGCAAACAATGCAGTTATATAGGTAGTACTTAAGGAAAAGATATAAAAAACATTGAAATAAAGTATGTGATCACAATAATATTTTCATCTGTTAAACCAGGCAATCTAAAATGTTAGACATAAAAAAATGATAAGGAACTTGATATTTGAAACTGTAAAAATAAGCAGTTGTTTCTCTTCCTTAGACTAACATACCTATTTCAAATTAAATTTAAAAATGATCAGCAACTTAGGTGAGGTTGGAAGAGGTCTGTAAACCTTCATTATCACATTTTGCTGACCATGGCATGCCACTCATTTGCCAGTATAGAGGACTGGGTTGATCCAGTGTCCAAGCAGACATTTTTGTAAACTTAGTTATGTGACAATCTGTCTTTGTTTTTGTTCTTACTGGACTGTGAGCTGACCAAATGCAGCATGTCCGGAAAGTTAGAGTCATGTGTTTTTATACAGAGGGAATCCAAAGCTAAAGGAAAGCATCTAACAATTTCTACAGCCACTACATAGAATTGAGGGCACTTATTCACTTATTTTCTGACTGTGTGTATGTGTACGTGCATGTCTATGTATGTATACTTATGCATATATGTACATCTATAATGACATTTATTATATATATTTAAACTCAATATTATTACTTCCTATTCAACAAACTAACTTCTATTGTAGCTACATTGAAACTAACTGTTAAGGTTGGTTTTGCCTGTATCTAGTTATCAGAATCCGCTTGTGTCCATGGTACACTAGAGTCAACTAGACTCGAAGCTCCTTGAAGGTAGCACCTTACCTTGTGTCAGTAGATTGCAAAGGATGTGCCAATATTGAGTGTGTAACAAGCATTTTGAAGCAAGCTGTTTTTAGGGGCTTAGTGTAGACATAAGTAGACTTAAGTCTTCAAGTTTCATACGTAGACTTAATATGTCTCCCCACCGCACTCTACTAGCCTCTCACCTCCAGCCCAGTATTCTTTTCTTTCTAAACCAACACAAGTTTTTTCTTAATAATGAATAGTGGCATTTGGTCTAACTCAAAATGTAATATCACAAATTATAAATTAGTGGAAGCCCAGCTAATAAAGTTTTACCAGACCAAATCTCTGTCTTATTTTTTCTACGGTTCCCAGATTTATTGGTCTTATTTTTGGTAAGGATTAGCCCTTCTATTGCAAAGAAAATTATCTAAAAAATGACCTTTCAAAATGGCAGAAGTACCAGTATATGTAAAGAATATGCCTGTAAACAGTAATGGTTCACATTGTTCTTAACTTTATTGAAAGCATCATTGTGTTCCTTGGCACGAGGAAAAGTAATACTTTAAATCTTTCAAATGCGATAATAAGAGGCTGTAGTGCTTTAGGAAATTGGAATCTGGAAGTCATAGGATGGGTCAAGAGACCAGTTCCTCCTCTAAGGAGCCTGGGTAGAAAGAAAAATAGCTGCATTGTGCTGAAGGTCTATTGAGACACCATCACCGGGGGCTCTCCTGCTGAACTCCCACGTCACATACTGAATGCTTTGAAAAAAACTTACACTTTTAGGTAATTTTACAACTGTGAATTGGCAAATTGGCAAGAGTCCTGAATAGCCTTGAATTTAAGGCTGAAAAAGGAGGGAGAAAAGATATTTTATCAGGTCTTGTAAACTTATTTGGATTTTCCTCAGAGACTAGACCATTACAAAACACCCATTTTGATTTTGAATATATGTCTTATACAACCTCCAAGAGGCCATTGAATTCTTATCTATTTATATGCAGACTGATGTATGTGGTGTGTGTGTGTGTGTGTGTTGTGTGTGAAGTTTTTGCAGGTGCAAAGTTGAATGTTTTAGCTTATTTAGAGTCTGTGCAAAATTACTTAAAATGGTTATACACACCTGACATATTTTTATTGGCTTGTGTTCCCCAAACGATTTTTTCCCCCAAAATAATAAAGCTTCAAAAAAATTAGCTTTGGGTTAGAACACTTCCCTCCCCCAACTGTGGTATTGCTTTTTTTTGTTAGTGTTTTTGAGGTTGAGGGTTATCTATGACTCATTGGCAAGCTCCAGTTCAATCAATTTACAAGGAACTTTTAGGGCTGAGTTATTTTTAAATGCCTGAAAATGAGGGAGCTGTAAATGGAAATCTAATCACAGCTTAACCTGTAGTCATGCAAACAGTCAACTATGAAATCAAATGAGTTTCCAACCCTCTTAACCCATTAATGGTTACTGACTAGTTGTGTTGCCCAAATGTCCTCATTCAAATAGCAGGAAAAGGAAAAGGCACATATCTGGAGGGGGGTGCAGTGGATAGGAAGGGAGGGGTGCTGCGGATGCAAAGAAGGAAATCTCTAGGAGACGACAATTTCCTCATAGACACAAGCGTGCAAGCTTACATAAGCATATAGCTTCCTCAGTTACGCATTGTTCATGGTTTCTTATGAAGCCTTTCCTGGTAAATATCAAGCAAAGGACTGTGTTGTCCTTGTTTAACTGCATCTGATTTGAATACTTGACATTTCAGAGGTTCAGCCTCTGCCCTTCTCTTGATGGGACTCACCAAAAAGCACAGTCTTAGATTTCTTTTTAGTTTTGGGTCTATTTGAAAAATATACAACCTCAGCTGGTTCTCTTCCCAGGAACCTCCCATCACCTTTTCTTCCTTTGCAGATTTTCACCTACTTTCTATCTCCCCTTTTCTTGCCTTTTGACTAAATCTCATTTTTTCTACCACTTGTATGGATCCCCTGCTCATATGCTCATATGCTGAGCTCCACTTTATTGTCTGCCCTAAGAGCTACACCCACAAACAACAAAAGAAGTATCCAGAAGGCTACTTTGGGAACAAAATGATTGTCTAAACATCTAAGGATTCAAATTAGTGAACAGTGTACCTGTAAAAACGATATATGCATGTGTATATCTCTCTCTCCTTCTCTCTCACATACACACATATAAATGCCAACATGTGTGGTTAATAGATATGTGTTAAGTTTCTTACTTTCACTGTTGAATTTAGTCCTCTTCAGAGAAGCAAGCACTCCTGTATGATAGCAATGGCACAACAACTATTGCAAAAAAAAAAAGAAAAAAAAAACAGTTTGGGATTGTTGAATTAATTTCTGTACTCTGTTAAATTAAGTCTCCTTTCTTGCTCCTGAGTTGCCACCCCAACTAATCTGAATCTAGACCGATGTAAAAACCTGCACAAATAAGGGAAGTCTAGTTTGGCATTCTATGAAAGTCATTCTTGACTGTTTCATCTCTTGGTAGAAAAAGGCAAGCCTGTTTAATGTCGTTTTAGTGCCAAGTGGTAATTACCCCCAAATGATTTCCTGGGGTTGGACCAAGCCTCTTTTATGAACGTGTACCTCCAATGTCACAGAGGAACTGAGAGGAAAAGGAGTCACTCTTTTTCTCATGTACACACTCATAAAGATGAAAAATAAAATGCCAACGTAAACATTTTCTTTCTTTTCTTTTGTTAGATGTGGAACCTTGAGTAATGCATCTCTCCCTGTGTGCTCTAAAAAAAAGCAAGCTGGGAACATGGCCCCTTAGTGGAATTTACACAATTTGTACACATTTAGCACATGAAGTAGCCTGCTTTTAAGCTATCACTCCTGTTTCCAAGAGCCGGCCCCAAACTGCAGGAAAGAAAGAGTATCTTGATTTTGAAAAGGATGAATTTGAACGGAAAGAAGAAAACCCCTCTTTCTTCACGGTTGTCATTGTTCTTTTACCTGAGACCCTATTTGCCATCGTGCACTTATCCGTTAGGAATACGCTGCCACATCTACACCACCAAAGAAGTGTACACTGGAATAGAGTGATTGTATGTGTGGCTCTCATTTCATAAGTCAATATGAGTAATGCTTAAGGTCTGATGTAGCCCCCCCTCTATGATACGTTATTACAATATTTAATAAGCCAGCAACTGATTCACACTCTAAACTGTATTCCAAAGGATTCCAAGGTCCTTTTCAAAATATTGTGTACATGCAGCTAAGTATTTTGTTCTAAGTTTTTTACATTTGTGATAGTTATAAGCTACTTCGCCATTAATATCCATCAAATAGAGGACATTTGGCTGAAAATGAAGAAAAGATTTATTAAATTTAGTTTCAGTTCCATTCATGGGACTAAAATATATGTAGGAATATGAAAAAGACTAATGCCTCTATGTTAAAGAAATCGATTTCCAGGGTGCCAAGTGGAAAAGTGTAATTGAAATTGACCCATTAAATGATTACATTATTTGTGTACCAAATCTAATATATTTCACAAAACTATAGAGCTGTTTCAGTAACTACCTGCCAAACTGTATATATTGTTCCTAATTAAGTTTTATAAATGTACTTATAGAAATGTGAGGTTGCAGAATTATCCATGTAATATGTCTCTACATTTATGAAACCTATTCCAGAGAATTAAGACAAGGCAGTGCATTTCTAATCTCATGACTATTTCATGACTAGTGAAAGCTATAATAAACAAGGTGACAAAATGAATATTCAAGAGAAGGTTCCCAGTTAAATTCTGAAACATACTTAGAAATGCATCTTAACTTCTAGCATTGCCCCTGAAAAATCACACTGTAGTAAACAGTTGACCTTTAAAAACGTCTTTCAGACCCACTTTCTGACTACCTACTATGTGCCAGGCACGTGTATTTTTACTTATGCAATTTTCTTTAATCCTGGTAACCATTCAGTAAAACAATTTCCATTATTCCTATTTGACTGGTGGGAGGTGATGGGTAACTCAATTAAGGTACAAAATCCTTAACTTTATGGCTGCTTTTAATCTTTTTGTCCACTTTCTTTATCAGATTGTATGTTTCTGAAGGGCAGGAATAACACCCTATTTGTCTTTGTATTTAAAGAATGAAAGAAAAATGTTGTTTTTCAAATGACTTAAAGGTCCCTTTCCTCTTTGCTTTAGTTTTGTTTACATTTCAGTTTCACTGAAAACAAATAATCAAAGATGGAGCTATTGTGCATTTTTCCACTTTACCAAATAAAATACATTTTTTTTTTAAAAAGGGCAAGTATTATCAGATTTTCTTTAGGAAAATATGTTCTTGTTCATGGAAGATGATACTACTGGCTAATTTTGCTTTTTAGAAACTACTGAATATAAGACCTGAATGAGGTGTTATTTTAAGTACATATAGAGATGAATAAGGCAAAGTTCTCAAGGAGTTCTGAAAAATTGTGAAATAGGCTGTTTGTCACCCTCTTCCTGGTGCTTCTATTCCCTTTGATCCCAAGGGCTTGGTCTTTACCAATGATTATCTTTCCTGGGGGAGAATTAAACACTTCTTGTTGATCAAGAAGGACTGAGAATGATTTGTTAATTTTATGAAGTGACATAGGTAAGGCCCTACTCCAGGAATTGGTCTTTTCTCCTGTAGTTATTATAGACTCTGAAAGACCAAGCTGGCTATAGACTGGAGTGTCTACAGACCAAAGATCAAGGCAACGAGCAAGTCAGGAGAGCAGTTGGCTTGCACTAGGTCAAACGGCTAAGAGATTTGGGGGGAGATTTATAGCAGGGGCAGAGGAGGCTACATGAATTCCAAGAGGGCAGATGGTACACGGCAATTGACTTGGCTCCAGTTTGTCCCTCCATGGCTCCAGTAACTAGGTCAGAGTCTAGTCCTGAGCTGTGGAAAATGGCAAGTTTAGTTCCTAGACCTAGAGTAAATGGTTTGCTACATAGGAAAGAGAGGAATAAAGCACAGAGGAGAGCCCGGGTATAACTGGGATGAACGTTGGTACTAAACTAGTTACAAGGAGATTAGGGGATAGTCCTTCCCAAAGCACAGCTAGTTGGCAGCTTTTCATGTCCATCTACTCACAATAAGGATCGGTTCTAAAACTGCAATGGGGTGAACCGTACAGATTAGTATATCAGCGTTCTATTGCCATATTAATGCTGTATGTCAAACCACCCCCAGACTAAGAGGCTTAAAAAAATAAGCCCTTGTTATTGTTTGTGGGTTTATGATCCTGTGAATCTGGGCCAGGTTTGGCTGATGGCAGCTGAGCAAGGTCTTTAGAGGCCTAGGCTTAGAACTGTCACACGGTTACTATATCCTCAACCTATGGGCCAAAGTCACAAGGACAGCTCAAATTCAAGGGGGCCAGAAAACGGACTCCATCCTTTGATGGCAGATGTTGCAAAAGACATGGATATAGGGGAAGAGTAAAGAATTGTGACCATTTTGCAATCACTAACCTAGGGCCCCAAACTTTAAATGTTAGAAGAGGTGTGGAGTCTAGGAGCCAAGTGGGGCCAGGGTGGGGGTGAAGAGGCTGGCTCTTCTTCCAGTGTCAGCTGTGAAGGTTTTCTTTCTTTCAGAATGTCTGTCTCAGCTTGGTGATAAGGGACTAGCATCCAGCTATGCTAACTCTCCTTAGAGTGTGAATAGCCAATAGCCCACTTTACATGCTAGTATTCGGAAGGCAATTTTAATTGCAACTGCTTATATAAAGTTTCTTCATCTGTAAAACATGGTTAATAACAGTACCTACCTCATGTGAGTCTCAGGTGGACGAAATGAGTTGAGAGAAACACTTAGCAAGATCTTATATGTCATATGTGATCAACAGATGTTAGTTGCTTTATCATTAGTCTCATTACTGTTATTATTTGCCCTTGTTAGCCTAAATAGACTACAAAATATTCTGCAAGCAATGCAAAATATTGAGGGATACGGGACTTTTAAAATTAAAACAATTTTCTTTCCCCTCACTTAAGACAGTTTTAAGGAAGCCAATCATTTTGAGTCTTCTTCTTTTTTTTTTTTTACTAGTAAGGGTGATAAATTGTGCCGTTTATACTTTTGGGGGAGCATAGTTTGAAACTCATTGCTTTAAGACAACACGGAGCTCAAACTCACATGTCCATGAGGCCTGGCTGATAACACAAATGAGCAAAGCCAGTAGAATGTAATTCAGGCGGGACCCAGATGCTGTGGGGAACCTGAACACCACCTAGGTGGCCGCTCTCAGGTGGGCGTGGTGAGGCTGGTGGTGGAAGGAGAAAAGAGGCATTTCTTGTGATCACAGCTTTTCCAGAGGCAATGAAATTTGGTTGGAGAAATAGAAAATAAACGTGATTCAGCGGGGAGATAAAATTATAGACACTCTCAAATTTGAGACTGAAGTCTTAGTAGGAAAATTTGGATTTAACATGGTCAGACTGACTCAATGGCAAAGGTAACTCTAATAAGAGATAAGAAGAAATAATATAAGCCAGTATTATTTTATAATATGATTTATATACCTTTCTATAGAAAGGTGTAAGGTATAAAGGTATAAGAACTACTAGGAAAATTGGTGCTTACCACTGAGAAGCCGAAGCCAGAGGGAGAAGCTATAGATTTGGAGAATTAGTGTTTTTTGAAGGCATAAGAGAGCAGCTTGAGGTGCAGAATCAGGAGGGCTAGGAATTCCTNCTCATTCTTTATTACGGAGATCTTTAGAACTGTGCCACAACAAAGCGTCGACGGAATAAGTCATTTTTTGTAACAATGAGTGGCAGGAGTTCTTTTCTCAACAGTATCCATCCAGTGGAAAGTGACCTTAGGATGTATGCATTTCATGCATTTCCACGTATGTGAGCAGACAGAACTGAAAAGTTTAATATCACCTGCTGATATCCCCGGAAGTCCCTGTGTACACACTGTTCTTTTGTGATACATCCAGATATATTCCCAGATAATTCCTCTGGTTTGAAAACCTGGTTTTCGTTATGGTGTGTCGTTTTCCTGCTGTGATCTCATGAGAACTGATGCACTATGGCTCTAATACACGATGCTCTCTCCCAGGATCAACCTACAAATTTCATTTAAAAGCCTCAGCCCCAGTGTCCTCCCTTGATTGGTGGATTTCTTCTCACCCTTCTAACGAATCTCCTTGGGATCTTTTGTTTTCCCCTGTAGGTGATACTCTCGAGTTCATCTTATTCTTTCTCTATTAAGTGGAATGTGGCCATGTTTCCAGACAGCATGAGAATGTCTACCTTAAGCCACAGAAGAGTATTTTGTCCCTCCAAATGCAAATTCTGCTCATAAAAGTGTGAAGTTTCTGTCCATCCATGCCTCAATCAGCCCTGTCTCTGTAATCCACTGGTCACTGTCAGATGTCAGTCTTCCCCCTTCCTGGTTCATCGGTGGTGTTCCATAGTGAAGTTCTGACTCGGTCTCTTCTGGTTGACTGACCCAAAGAATGCAGATTGGATAGAGAGGCTGACTTCTGAGGGCATCTTCTTAGACTGGACATATCCACAGAGAGAGACATGTTTGGCCTGATGAAGAGAAGGTCAATGCTATCTTCTGACCTGGAAGCCAGGGTCAAAGTGAATGTCTACAACTTCATAGACAAAGCCCTCTTTAGGATCCTCTCATCTGCCACAAATTTAGCTCAGGTTCTTCTTCAGAACGCAGGCTTTGAGGACGGCAGCATCAGGTACAGGAAGAATAACGGTCTGTGTTGTTAGACAGCAGAATTCTGTTATAAGCAAAGGATTTCATTTCTCTATGCCTCAATTTATTTCTGCATAGAGTGGTGGGTTTCCGCTAGATGACTAGAGGTGTCTTTCAGCACTAAGATTCTAGTCATCTGTGTTAGGTAATAGGGAACCATAGAAGGTTCTTGAGCAGTATAAATTATTATGAAGATACATGGGCAAGACTGGACTTCTTCCACTAAACACATCTGCTAAATTTTTTAACAGATCAAACCATGATTGTTCTTACACATCTTTCCATCATAGTCCTTTCTTTTCTCTAGTTTTTATCCTTGTATAGAAAGCAGATCAAAAAGCGCCAAAGGGAAAGTGGAGGAAATATGATGGTCACACAAATGGAAAAACTGGATTTGGTATATCAGTATCTCCTATCCCTCAAGACAGAGCTAATGTGAATCAGAAGGTTACTTAGTGAGAATAGAAAAAGATGAGGAAAATGTACTCTTACGTAAATCAAATTTTTAAGGAAATAAAGATAAGAAATAATGATGCCTTTGTTTCAGGATAATTACTGTACTGCTAATGGGACCAGAAATCTGTTGAATCCTTTGATTTTTTAGCTCCATGCATTCATCCTCATGCTAGAGATGGCCTTCCATCCCATCTGGAGAGGACGTACTGACTTGCAAAAGCCCTCTTTCTTTTGGACAGTGCTTAAATAGGCGCTGCCCATATTTACTCCATGACTCTTGGGTCGTACTGTTCTTTCCTGATTGAATCTTTATTAGGTGAGATTTTGTTTGTTTGTTTGTTTGTGTGTTTATTCAAACAGGACCCAGTCCAGTCTTATTGACTTCTGAGTTACTTTTTCTTTCTGGACTGACTTTATACATCTCTGCTTTGCTCCATAGTTGATTTTACCCTTGATTTCTCGATGGGAAATCTTATTTCCCTGTTTTCCTAGTGTGTGGGAGGTAAAAACCTCACTGGATTCCCACTACTAATAAGAAACTTGCAGAGACTTTCATTTTTATTCTTGGCTTGACTTGTACAAAATCTCACATGAAGAAATTAGGATGTATTTCAACATTATGTTCTAGTTCCATAAAGCTTGGTGGGATTTTATTAGAATCAAAACTTATTAGACACTCCATTCTCATTGTGGCAACAATTTGTTAAATTAATAGTTAGCTCCCCATTCCCATCCCACCCAGCATTACTTAACTCAACATGCTACCTGACTGTTTACACTATGAGGGCATGCACTGTATTTATTTTATCCCCAGATCCACGGGACATTAAAGACACTGGGCTATGACGTTGAACATAGCATTTACATATGATCTAACCCCATTCCTACTCTGCCCCTTTGTCCTTCCCCCAACTTCCCATCCTACCTCTTGGTAAAATGGCATGCAATTTTGCCCAGAAGTATGTGGATAGCAACATGTCATATTTGAAAATATTATTTTACTTTAAAAGATACCGTGTTACAGCTATGTATTTAAAGTTTTTTAATGTTTTATTTATTTTTGAGAGAGAGATAGAGACAGCATGAGCAGGGGAGGTTCAGAGAAAGAGGGAGACACAGAATCCGAAACAGGCTCCAGGCTCTGAGCTAGCTGGCAGCATAGAGCCCAACGCAGGGCTTGAACCCATGAACCATGAGATCATGACCTGAGCCAAAGTCGGAGGCTTAACTGACTGAGCCACCCAGATGCCCCCCCTTTTTTTTTTTAAAAAAAATGTTTTTACAGCTATGTATTTAAAAAGAATTGCTTGAATGTTTGATGAAAGAAATGTCATAGCTTGCCTAAGGAATTGTTTCAAATTTTTAAAGCCCATATCTTCTTTAAATCTAAGTTGACCTTTATCTAGATCTTTATTCCAACACAGTATTGACTTGCCATCAGCACTGCACAATTTCTCTTTGGCAGAAGTCATAAGCTTTCCTGAATTTACCCAGATGATGGTTTGCTATTTTTGTAAGAGAACGCTGCCATTTTGCCAAAAGTCTTCTGTCTTGCAGGAACTGGCTGGTGGTGCTGTTTTCTTGGGCTGCAAATAGGGCAACAGCTGTCCCTTCCATACCAGACTGTGGAGATGAGGTTGCCAGAGAGGCATTGTTCTAGAAACTGAGACATGATGATAATGAGCTGAGCTATCCAGGTGAACTTACATATTTTTATCTTTTGGAAGAACAGAGAAATTAGGACCAAAAATAAGTATTATTTAATTTTGTATAACTTTTGTTAAGGCTTTGAAGTCCACTAGTTTGAATTCTAGTTAGTACAATGCACGATGGCAATGTTGTGCAGGGAAAAAAAAGTACCCTCTGGGTTCAAAATGAGGTTTTAGTCCTTGGGATTCAGTCCTTATCTGCCTTGCTGGGAAATAAATCCTAATTTCCTTTTTAAGAATTTGGTTTTACTATATATGAAGTGGGCTGTTTACAAGATGATATTTAATGTTTTTGTAATTCTAAAATTATCTGTGAACATGTATCTTTAATTTTAGAAAAGGACAAAATTTGATGGGGTGATCTGTTTGTTTTCTGTGTGTTTTGAAATATTCAGAGTAAGTTTTTACTAAGCCAGTAAATCTACCTTATAAATTTCCAGGTCTAATTTACTGGGTGAAAGGATCAAGTATTACAGAGGAATTTTCAATCATATTTTCCCTCGCCATTCATTTGGAGTTTTTCATTTTATTTGGACAGCAATTGTGACCTCAATGTGGGGAATCTTCCTCCCACTGAGGCACCTGTCTCCTTGCGCTAGTGAGTCCATGTTTTCTCTTTCTCTGTCTCTGTCTCTGTCTCTCACACCTCCCTTCACTGTCTATTCTGTAACTAGCAGTTTGAAGGAATAAATCTCCAGAGTCCTCATCATCACACTTTTATTATATAATTTAACTATTTAGAGGATCATTTGAGATTTTTTAGTAGTTCCCAGTTGTGAATTCTGTGTGGAATCAAATGAAGCGTATGTCTGTCACAAATGGATCCCTCATTTTCCTTTGAGTCAACAAAGATATCAACTAGGCTTCCTTGCCTTGCTGACAGTGTGTTTCTACCTAAAAAGCGTGCCTCCGGTGCCTTTCCTGAGCCACTCTTGCATTTCCATGTCGAACAGCCAAGGTCATAGTCTCTCTCTCAGGCTCCAGTGATTGTTTTCTCTAGTTAAATGAATTTTGTTTCAGCACAAAGCAGCATAAATCATTTATTTGTTCTGCATGAGAAAGGAAAAAGTGTAGAGTTAAAAAATTCTTTTCAAAAACCCATGAGATACAGTTTTTCATTAGATAATATAAGATTTTGCTTACTCAAGCCAAAGGAATATGGGAAATAATAATTAGCCCATAGTAGAGCTTCTTGAGGGCTTTTTGAAGAGTTAAACTGTGGTATTATTTATAGACAAAAAAGGTAATATTTTCTGTGTTTTCTCGCCTCAATTTGTCTTGTTGCTTTTACACATTGCATGTTATAATGTAATCTATGAGATAGAAACAATACCAGGAGTCCTAATTAAATTAAAAGTAATTACCAGTTGTACAGATAGGGCTTTCAATTGAGCAGCAGGAAGTTGATATTTTGTCATTCCCGGTTTGTCTCCATGCACTGAGCACGATTCTTTGTACCAATTATTAATGGCATTTTCTCAACGGTCATGAAGAGTGTGGGAAATAGGGAATGAGGAAGAGAACAAAGGGAGGAGAGGAATTAGAGAGGGCCAGAGGAAGACAGAGACAGAGAGCCATCATTCTGTTGCTGTTCTCCAACTAGGATCCAGGGAAATTTTTCATACATCGAGGGACCTATTGCCGTCCTTCACTCACCTATGAAAGAAATATTTGCCCAGCCCATATTTGTAGCATATCCTAATTTTTCTTGACCACAAACAGAATTTAAAAAAGAGAACCTCAAACGTTCTGTGCGCAAGGTCTGGTTTATGATGTGACAGATTTTCCATTTTCAGAAAGAAAAAAATAGTTCCAGCTCCCAACAGGAATTTAATTTGAGAGAGGGAGGGAAATGGCAATATATAAAGATTTCCTACTGTCCAATTTCTTATTCTGCTTTTCAACTGGGCATCTTTTAACAATTGGAAGCAATGCCATTCTCCCACCAGGAAACACAGTGCAGGCTTTTAAAGAGCATTTACAGGGTGATGTCCGTTTGATTGACCGTTATCTTGCTGGCATGCTGCTGCTACAAATATGAGCAATTATTGGGAAAGCAGTCAAATTAAATTTTCATAACTATGAAACTGCATTTTACCTTAGGGGCACAGCTTCCTTCCTATTTCTACAATCTATTTTCTATGCTTTATATTAAATCTAAACAAATGAATGTTTCCCAACATTAATATTTTAACATAGTATGCCAATCTGTGCCCTCTCTCCAACAACTTTTTCATCTGTCTAGTAATGTTCTATATGAGAGTTAACTTTTTTAGTGTAATCTGCGTCATTTTGGATAAGCTATTCTTAATGGATGCTTTCCTATCCTCCAAAAGTATACCTTGACTAATTCTTGCCTTTAATAATCAAAGTCAACAAATGGTTTATATGAGATCGAATTTAATTTTCTCAGATCATCATCCTTATTAGGGCATTAAAGCCTGCTTATCACAACAGATCCATCCAACTACAGATGACAGATGTTGTAAGTGGCAGGTAGGATGCTATGTTCCCTTTCCACACTCATGGCTGACATTGCTAGATGATTATAGTACAGTTCATCATTGAGACCAGATATTTGGCTTTTGGCAGTGATTTGAACTGATCTGAGCTGACACCGAAGGTGAACCCTATTTTGCTGTCCCTGCTGTAAATGGTTTCATCTTTGTGCTTTGTCCCATATCTCTGCATCTGAAGCCACACTGGGAGACCAAGTCTCACCAGATCTTACTCTTACCTGAATCACTTAAACTGCTTCTCCCAATTTTACCTGTCTTTCAGATCTAGCTCAATTCCTATCTTGCATGAAACATGAAGTTTTCTCAGATTTATCTGGGTCACATCGCCCTTTCTTTGATGGTCATGCCCTTTTGCTAGGGTGATCGTTTGTTTGGGTTATTTTGTATAACCCCAGATATGCATGTTGTCTTCTGTTGTCTGGCTAGTGTCACTTTTTCCTTTCAAAAGTGTTTCAATTCAAACAAGGTATCACACGACCTCCTTATTCATGGCCTATAACTTCTATTTAGCTTTTAATAATTTTTCATTTTGTATGGATCTAATTAATTTGGAGAAAACATTCCCTTAGATGAACTACTAGAGGGCTTCTCTTCTATCCTCCCTCTGGAACTAGGCTAGGCACAAAACACATACCTCCTAAATCATTGATGTCAGAATACTGGTCAATTCTCATCCATGGTCAGCACTTCCCAGATGTGCTTGAAGACCTCTAACTGTGAAAGACTTTCTGGCTTCTACCCAGATGTATAGGATTGTTCTTGGTTCCTAATCTATGGTTTCCCTCCCTGTGGAGGCATCACCTAAGGGTGATGTCTGTGGTAGCAACTTCTCTTGTTAAGTTATGGGAGTTTCTGATGGATGGTAAAGTAGCTTGTATTGGTCTAACTCTGACAACCCAGAAACTAATGCCATCCCTGGTCATCTTTATTATTGCAAACATCTATGCATCATCTTTCCATGTGCCCCATTGTTTTCTTACCTTTCAAAGGGGCTCTAGAATGCATATATTGTTTAATGCACATGGAGATTCTTTTGGCCAAATGAAAATTTAATCTGTGTTAGTCCTCAAATGATATTGTGTGCTCTAAATTTGTAGAAATTCATAATATTAGAGCAGAAAAAAATCCCGATTGATGTAATTAAAAATATATTTTAACATTTATGTTTTTGAGAGACAGTGTGAATGGGGGAAGGATAGAGAGAGAGGGAGACACAGAATCTGAAGGCTCCAGGCCCCGAGATGTCAACACAGAGCCTTACACAGGGCTTGATCTCACAAACTGTGAGATCATGACCTGAGGCAAAGTCGGATGCTTAACTGACTGAGCACCCAGGCAGTTAAGATTTCTGAAAGCAGAAATTTTGATTTGAGAAAAGGAAACAATCTTTCCAGAAAACAGCCAGAGGAAAAGGATAAAGATAGAAGAAAACATCCGAGGAAGAAGTGATAGGTTCTCAGGAGTCTGTCTACAGAGCTGCTGGATGTGATGGGGCATTTATAGCTCAGTTCACTAACTTTATTCATCATCAATAAATATTAATAGTGAGTATGCTAAGTTGAAGATTTACTCATGACTGTGACCTTGACCTTCTTGCAATATTACCTCGTTAGGCAGGACTATTATTATCCTCTTACTTCAGCTTCAGCTTTGTTTTTAAAAGGCAACAAAAAGGGAAGAGGAAGAAATACTTAAACTCCTTATTATCAGGAGGAAATTATGTGAAATGTTGTTTGAAATATAAAATGGCAAGGAGTTAGATAAAGATCATTTAACAACTCACTCTCAGAGTGTCCCAATCCACGCAATATACTACTTTCAAGCAGTTGAAAGATGAGGGAGGATAAAATATTAATTTGGGGGAGTTAAATGATTCTTTATATTAGAGACTACCTGTGCAACAGAATGGTGCAAAAACTGTTTTTTTTTCCACTGGAACAATACAGAGAAGATTAGCACGGCCCCTGAGCAAGGATGACATGCAAATTCGTGAAGCATTCCATATTTTTTAAAAAATGTTTGTTTTCTTAATGATCATTTACTCCTTTTCATTCATTCCATCCTGACATAACTTTGTGATGATTTTCTCAATTTTTTTCTGACTTTTCATGTCAGAGCTTCGTCCAAAGTGAATGTCACCCTGTTCACCAAGGGAAGGACTTTTTGAAATATCACTAATCTTCCTAATCTTAAACATGTATACAGACTGAAATGGCTTTCAGTGGGAAGAAACAAAAGAAATGTAAGAAGTCATTCATACTTTCCCAATGTTAAATTTGGTCAGTTATGGACTGAACATCTGTGTTTCTCAAAGGAATTGGTCCTACAATTTCAGGCAGTGAATGACATTTTTGAATCCTTTCCAATGGCTGCCCACCCTTCTTGGCCACACAGAACTGGGCTAGGCAAATAATCAACAGTATTTTTTATCTCTCTCTGCTGAGCATTACACTAGGTACTTTGGGGAAGGATGCCAGCTGTGTGTATGCTGCATTGATATGACTGCATACCCTATTCTTGCTCTCAACTTATTCTCAAAGGTCTTCTTCCTCAGGAGAACAGCTGGATGAGCTTCTCCTTCTTTCAGCCAAGTGGTGCCAAATATTGGTTTCTGAAACCGGCCCCCTGATGCATGCCTTTGTTTCCTGAGAGACCCAGGCTTCCACCACCTAGGAAAGACCACAATACACCTCACTGCTTCATTTATTGAGTTGCCAATTGATGTTCAGGATTTTCTAATATGATTATCAGCAAAAACAACCACTCTAAGCTCTCCTGTTAACATCATTTTCTTAATTAGACTTTTTGAAAAGATGTATTGAATCCTGATTCAGGAGATGCATTAAACTGTACAATTAAGATGATTCATGTTTACTTAAAATGATTCAATGATGAATCTTAAAGTTTCTCACCTTAGTTCTTGTTTATTTAGTTTTATTTATTAATTTAGTCATTATTTACTCAACAAATATGTGAATATTTATTAATTGGCAAGTTCTGTGCTAATTGCTGTGGTACAAGCAACAAAGACAACAAACAGGTGGCCTGACCCTGTGAAACTTAAATATGGGATGGGAGTGTCTATGTTACACAGTGACTTTTGGCTTTTAAGTATAAGAATACAAGGTTACTTCAATTCATTAAGCATGTATGAGGTGTCTACTTTATGAAATCACAGATAGTGCTAGATGCAGCATTGAATGCTCTGAAAGAAATGCACTATGGTTCTTGTCTTCTAGGCAATCACATTGTGGTCTCAGATTCAAGCACACTTAAAATTACTCTTAAAACCAGATAGACATTACAGTAATAAATGAAGTGATATGGGTGTTAGAAGAAAAAGAGAGAGAGGGTGACAAAATGGGGTGGAGATGGGAGAGAAAGAAAGAAAATGAATGAATTTGGGAAGGCTTCTTGAAAGAGGAAGGATTAAGTTGAATTTCAAATAACACACAATGAATAAAGAGTGGAAGGGAGTGGGGAGAGATGGCAAGTCCTTCCTGACAGGTTCAAACAGACAAACAAATCTCCTATACGTTAAGTAAGCAGGTAAATTATCTAAGTAGAGTAAGACAAATTTCTATACATAGACAATTCAATCTAGAAATGTAAGTAAAGTCCATGTTATTAAAAACTTTAAATCACAGGTTGAGCAGGTGGGCCATCATGGCACATACAAAAGAGACTCACCAAAAGTTTTCTGGAAGAGTAGTGACACCAGTGACAAGATCATGTCCGTGGCAATACTTGAGATGTATTGCAAAGGAAAGAGTCTGGGAATCACTTAGGGAAGAACTGCAATTGTTTGGATGAAAGAGAATGAGGATTCCAAGCAGGCAGAGGACTTGAAAGCTGAAATGAGAGAGACTAGAGAAAAGGAATTGAGGCAAAACCAGCAGAACTTTCCAACCAGATTGTGATGGTAGTTGTAGCTCTTTATGGATTGTGAGTAGACTAAGAAGGAGCCTCAAAGGGGCAGTTTTCTAAGACCTATATTTTGCACCTGAGTTACAAGTTGGATTTTGCAGGTAGTAAGTTTTTGGTGCCTTCGAAGAGAGCTGTTTTAGTAAGTGTTAGAGACAACACCACAAGTGGAATTAATTGATGACAAAGTAGAAAAGAAGAATTTGAATCAGTGAGTCAATTCAATTCAATTCGTTGATTATAGAATTAAAAATTGGCTCCCCAAATTAGATTTCTTCAAAAACAGATATCTTCGTCATTGCTTAGTCAGAGCCAATTGCATGTTTCTTTGATGCAAGGAAATATTATAAAAGTATCTTCTCATCTTATCATAAAAATAATAACTGTTTATTGAGCACTTGGTATGTGCCAGGGACTGCGTAGATGAGTTTATATGCATAATAAGAATGTCGGTCATATGGATCATGCAGCAGTTGGTAATTACAAAACCGAAGCAGCTTCCTTTTCTATTAAAAATTATAAATATGTAAAAGGGTAAATCCTGATATCTAGTTTCTATAATGTTTTTTATGTCCATGATTTGTTTGAATGTCCATAATGCAGAAATCCTAATGCTGATACAAAAATGAAATAAAATATTCTGCAATTTCTAGTTGACTACTTGGCTCTTCTGAGCCCTTAGCTTCAAGGATTTTTCAAAATATATTTTTCTGCACCACAGCTCAGAGTTGCTAAATCCAGAAATTGAAACATTCTGAGAACCAAATCATTTCAGGGTAAATCAAAGCTCTTGGAACATTGCCCTAGGATTTTGAAGATAGCGTTTAATGGTGAAAAATGTTCAATATTTTAAAGGAAATTCCAATTATGGAAGGCTGCCCCATTCACATTCTCAACGATGCAGGGTGTCTGACACAAGGTTACTTGGCTTGACCTTCCCTCCTGTGAAGAACCAGGACTCCATGGGTGAAGGTGGAGTTCCAGCCCCTGGAATCCCACCAGCATATCTACTCTTTGTTATCCTTTGTGAGGAAATCTGAGTCAAATATCTATTTCCTTAAAACCTGGAAAGGTACCTTCCTTTATTCCATTCTGGCCAGTTTCTTTTCTAACTGCTATTTTAATGCCAGCAACTGTGACAACTCAACCCTTCTCCAATATCTGGTCCGTGTTTTTGTTTGTTTGTGGTCTGCAGGACTGGTGAGGGAGCCCAGAAGATGGACAGAGAAAGAGTGAACATAGCACACATATCTCAAGACAAGGAAGCATTTTAATGTAGTGGAGAGAGCATGAGTTATGGAGTCAGAGAGCAATGTGCCCTTACTGATTGTTTAGCTTGGGGCAAGCTATTTAATGCTTTTGTATCTCAGTTTTCTCATCTGTGAATGAGGAAAATAAAATTTACATGATAGGATATTTTGGGGGAATTAAATGAGACAAGTACATAGAACACATTGTGGATGATAAATACATGAGAATGTTGCTATTAGTAGTAGTAATACTACTACTAATAAAAGAGTGGAATAAAATAAAGATGAAGCAGGGATGATGGGAGCCACAGGCAAAGAACCATCCACTGCAATGCTTGACAATTCAGGAGATGCTCTTGCATCTCTCTATGAAGTGATAGAGGGATTTGATTTGATTTCACAGGGCCTTTGACTCTAATAAGCAAGGTTGAGTGAAGCCACACCAACCTAAAAGGTCCTCTTCTCTTCCCCTCTGAGTTCCACTCATTTTTGAGAGGCTTCCTGAGTTATCCTTTCCTAAGATGCTGTACCCACTGATCTCTTCTAACAAGGATGTCACTTTCTGTTGAATTAAGACAATAAATTACATACCATCTATTATATTCTCTCACTGCATCCTGGAGGTGTGGCTTCCAAATAAGACTGAGATTTCCTTGAGTAAAAGAAATTTTCCCTATACTTCTGATAGATCGACCATAGGATCTTGCATGGCTGAGCACACTGAGAAGACCTAAACCAAGACCAAACCACGAGAGGATGAGAAGAGTGATAGCCTTAAGTTTCTTATGTCACAGAAAACCCATTCAAGGTGGGAGTGGGGGGCATTTCTTTCCTCAGTAGATAGTAAATTTTCTCTCAGCGGTAGAAAAAAATATTTACTTGTTCCTTGTTACTTTTCTACATTGTAGTCTCACTTTCTTACACATTTATAAAAATTCATAGTTTTTTGACTTAGATGGACTCCTTAAGGCTACTTGACTTTCACAACTGAAGCATGAGACTGCTGGCTCAAGTACTGCAATGGTAATAATCAAGTGAGACTTAGTGCCCAAGACTCAGGGCTTCCCCTCCAGGGTGTTCATGGCTCTTCACATCCTTCTCGCTGAAATATGACCTTCCAGCTGACCATCTAAATATACTATGCCTTGTTATCTTTTCTTATTGTCCCCCATCCAAATAATTCAAGAAATTTACATTTCCACAGGGATGAAATGTATGTTTGAGCAGGGATTTCTAATTGGGCTTAATTAAAGTTTGCTAGTGTTTTGTGGAGAATTTTCTGGTAAGGGTTTGTATTCCTTTGTGAAATTGATTTTATTTTACATTTCTAAGTTTGAGAGCGACACACTCACACATATGTGCCTGCACATGCATGTTTTCATATATACAAATATACACACACTTCTCAAATCTCTTCTTCTCTCTGATAAATAACAGTCTTATCATTATTCTTTGTGGCTGTTTGTCCCAGTATATTGAAAGGCATGTCAGAAAGCAATAGGTACAAATATTGTCATTTAGGTCAGAATATATAATGTAAGGGGAGGGGGCAAGCACTTGGTGAAAGCTAGGAAAAAAACACAAGCAAGTGAAAGGGGGACACTTAAGCAAACAATTCTAAAAATCTCCATTCTTTTTAAAAAAGCATTTTTATTTTACTTCCAGTTAGTTAATATATATTGTTATATTAGTTTCATGTATACAATATAGTGATTCAACAATTCATACATCACCCTGTGCTCATCACAAGTGCACTTCCTTAATGCCCATCACCTATTTCACCCATCCCCCAACCACCTCTCCTCTGCTAACCATCAGTTTGTTCTCTATAGTTAAGAATAGTCTTCTTGGTTTGTCTCTCTATTTCTCTTTATTCCTCCTTTGTTCATTTGTTTTGTTTCTTAAATTCCACATATGAGTGAAATCATGTGGTATTGTTCTTTCTCTAATTTTATTTCACTTAGCATTATATTCTCTGGCTCTATACATGTCAATGCAAATGGCAAGATTTCAAAATTTCATTCTTTTCTATGGTTTAATATATATATATTAAATAAGTATATATATGCTACATCTTCTTTATCCATTCATCTATTGATGGATACTTGGGTTGCTTCCATAATTTGGCTATTGTAAATAATACTGCTATAAACATAGGGATACATGTATTCCTTCCCTTTGAATTAGTGTTTTTGTATTCTTTGGGTAAATATCCAGAAGTGTGATTGCAGTATCATTGGGTAGTTCTATTTGTAACTTTTTGAGGAACCTCCATATTGTTCTCCAGAGTGGCTTCACCAGTTTGCATTCCCACCAACAATACATGATGATTCCTTTTCTCCACATCCTCATCAAAACCTGTTGTTTATTGTGTTGTTGATTTTAGACATTCTGATAGGTGTGAGGTGATTTCTCATTGTAATTTTGGTTTGCATTTCCCTGATGATAACTGATGATGAGCATCTTTTCATGTGCTTGTTGGCCATCTCTATGCTTTCTTTGGAGAAATGTCTTTTCATGTCTTCTGCCCATTTGGATTATTTATTTTTGGGGTCTTGAGTTTCATAAATTCTTTATATACTTTATCACAATCCTCATTCTTAACTTTATAATGCTAATATCATCTCCTCTACCTTTGTTACCTAATATCATCTTATTACTCCACCTTTCCTTTCTTGTATTAGTTGTCTATTGCTATGTAACAAATATTCCCCAGACTTATTAGCTTAAAACAAAAGCATCTGTTATTTCACATAGTTTCCAATAATCAGAAATCTGAGAGAAGCTTAGCCTCATACTTCTGGCTCAAGGTGTCTCAAGAGGTTGCAGTTAAATGGTCATTGGGTGCTACAGTTATCCGAAGGCTTGACTGGGGTTGGAGGATCTCCTTGAAGTTCATTCATGTAGCTGTTGGCCTAGGGCTTCAGCTTTTCACCATGTGGGCTCCTCTATAAGGCTGTTCACAACATGGATTTCCTCAGAGCAAGTGATGAGAAAGAGAGAGAGTTAATTCACAAAGAAGAAGGAAAACACAGTGTCGTTTATAATCCAATATCAGAAATGACAAACCACTACTTCTGCTGCATTCTACCTATCACACAGACCAACCCTGGTACAGTGTGGGAGGGGACTATACAAGGACATGAATACAGTACCAGAAGGCAGGAACCATTGGAGATCATCTTGGAGGTTGGCTACCACATCTTCTCTCCCCCATAACTTTCTTTCTCCTTATTTTGAAATCTCTTTTTCGTGAATGGATTGTTGGTTGCCAAGTGGTAATTATTTTGCTTCATTGCTATTTGTTAGATAGATAGATAGATGATAGGTAGTAGATAGATAGATAGATAGATAGATAGATGCATACATAGGTATAGAGATAGAGATATATACATACATATAAGTGTGTAAGATATATATATATATTTAAAATGTAAATGTAAGTACATATATTCCCACATATAGCACCAGATTTTATTGCTTGACAAAATATTATCATTGGAAAAATATAATTGATTTATGACTTCAAAAAAAATATGTGACCAATACTAGTTTCACAGTATTGTCACTTGACAGTAGAGGGTGCTGTTGGTGTGTGTGGACCTAGGTTGAACTCTGAAGCTAGAGCTATGATGGGACTGGTTAAGTTCTCATTTTGAAAAATAACCAGATGATTTTCTTTTTATCTGAGTGGTTTCTAAGTCTATATTTTACTACTTAAAAATGTAAAATAAATAGGCAACATCGGGCTTTCCATAAATGCTTCTGCTAATTCCAACGTTTTTTTTGTAGTTGTTCTAAGACATGTTTTTGTTTGTTTGTTTTTGGGGTTTTTTGGCCCTAATAATAGCAGAGAGAGCAGAATGAGATACCTGAAAGTTACGTTGGCATGGACAGTGTGATGATCATGAGGGAGGATACTGTCTCTTAATCAGTTTGGCTCGTCCATTAAGACTGGGAGTTTTAAGTTTACTTTTTTCATGTTGGTGTATTGCAGGAGTATTGACAACTGATAGTCATTGAGTTGGTAAAGGACGGGATATTTTCTCTTCCATTAGAATAGGGTGAGTGCTTTGTGTGGGCACTTGAGGGGAAGGTGTTTTCTGTCCTTGACTCTTGATTTTCTTTTTAAAAAGCATTCTCATCAGTGGTACAGGTCTTTTTGGGGTTACTCAAGTGTTTTTAGAGACAGAGCTACTTCAATAAATTCCTAGTATTTGTAACAATATCCTAATGAGACTACTGTGCATCTAGCCTGGTAATTTCTAGGAAAAAAGATTTGTCTTCATCTCCTCAATCTGAAAAATATTATTCTTTATCATATTTTATAAAATCCCATTTGGTCACCACTCATTCTATTGCAAAGTAGTACAAACAGCATTTGTTTTTAGAGTTAAAAAAACATTTCAAATAACACTCTTCTACTTCCCCGTTGGGCAGTCTTGTGCCTCAGTTTGTCCCTCTAAGAAATGAAAAATAATAATGCTAGTTATTAGATACTATATTCAGAGCTCTGCCTACATTCTTTCATTTAATTTTTATAGTAAGCTTTTACATGTATACAAATATTTTCTCTATTTTTAAACATAAGGAAATAAATTGAGACACAAAGAATTTAAATAATCCGTTCAAGGTTATCCCACTGATAAGTGGCAGAGTTTAGATACAGACTCAAATACATGCAACATTAAAGCCATCCCTTTAACGACTCTGCTTATTATTCATCCATAATAATCCCAACATTACTAGTTTAAGAATTACCCATGAAAATGAACATCTACTAACCAGCAGAGAGCCTTGTTCTGTTAACACTTTGAATAAATGTTAGTTCCCTTCACTTCTCTTATTTAGAGCAATTTAGCTAACAGACGAAAGGAAGAACATCTGTTAAGAATGATGACCTCTACTAAAAGAGGCTCTGTCTTAGTTTTGCATAATGATACCATGATTGTTTTTCTTGGGAAACAAATTATAAATGTCCACAAAATTGACAAAGGAACAAACCAGGTACCTCTGGATTCTTCCTGAAGCTTGAAAATCTGTATAACAGTGCACATTAAAGAGAGTTCTTCCTCTCGTAAGTACTACCTATTTTAATCATAACCTTTGGAAGAAAATTTAAATGTAAAAAGGTGAAAATTAAAAGAACTATAAATAACAACAAATGACTACTTTGTAAATACAAAGCCACATTCACTCCCAGGGCTGTTATGTCTACAAACTACTTGAACAACAGTTAATAAGCACATTCCCAATGAAAGAAAAAGCTAACTGATGTTTCATCTGAGTGCACCCTTTGTTGAGCATGTTCGGAAATGTCGAGCTGGGAGATAGGGATTTCTGTGCTTTTTGCATTAAGATATGTGTATGTGCCCACCAAAGAAAATGAAGAGTTTTTCAGGTTCCCCAAATATTCCTTTGCTAATATTCATCTTGTAAAAAATAATAATGTGTTTTGCTTGGATTAGCTGAAAAATCATGTACCTTTCTTGATGGCTTTCCTTTTTACTGTGTTCTCATGCCGAGATAACCCACTAGTGGTTCTCAGGCTGGTACTACCTTGATGCATATGTTGTTTATGAGGCTTGTCTTTTGGTGTCAATGGGCTGGACCAGGGACAGCAGAGTCTAACTCTCTAAGGGGAGACCAGAGAGTTGCTGGCTTACCTGAATTATATCCTGTCCTCTACATTCTTAACTACAAACCTGGGACACTATAAGGCTCATATTTAAGCTTGGTTTTTAGAAAATGAACCCCATATTCTTTGGGCCACAAAGAAGTCAACCCAAAATACTAAGTTCTACTTCTTTTTTCATCTTCAAATTCCAATTATTCCTTGAACTTTTCTCTCCTTTTCTTTTCCTTTATTATATTTTAGGGCAAATATCATTATTCCAAATCACATTACTATTTTTTTTAAACTTTTTTTTTTTTAATATTTTTTATTTATTTCTAGGAGAGAGAGAGAGAGACAGCGTGAGCAGGGGAGGGTCAGAGAGAGAGGGAGTCACAGACTGAAACAGGCTCCAGGCTCTGAGCTGGCAGTCAGCACAGAGCCCGACGCGGGGCTCGAACCCATGAACCGCGAGATCATGACCTAAGCGAAAGTCGGACGCTTAACCGACTAA
>NW_027533334.1:2124714-2168791 GCF_008692635.1 Crocuta crocuta | reverse complement strand
GTGAGCAGGGGAGGGTCAGAGAGAGAGGGAGTCACAGACTGAAACAGGCTCCAGGCTCTGAGCTGGCAGTCAGCACAGAGCCCGACGCGGGGCTCGAACCCATGAACCGCGAGATCATGACCTAAGCGAAAGTCGGACGCTTAACCGACTAAGCCACCCAGGCGCCCCCCAAATCACATTATTTTATATGAAAATAAATTTATGTTTTTCAATGGTCTGGTGCATGAACAAGTTATTGAAATGACTAAAGCAAGCATGAAAAGGACAGAATCACTTTTTGTAATTATTTGGTCTTTGGCTTAACTGGTTTCAAGTTCCTGCTCCATTAGCTACTGTGTTTGATTGTGGGTAAGGTATCTGGCTTTTCTGTCTTATTCTTGATATATAAAATGGAAGAAGTTAGTAGTTATTTGATGGGATTGTTTTGAATATTCATGAGATGGTCTATAAAATGCTTAGCATGAAGCCTAGGAGAGTTAAATTTTATGGCATATGTCCCTTAATTATTTGAATTCACAAGAACAAGGAAAATCATCTGTATTACAATTATAAATTCATTCTGCAAAACCAACCTACTTCCTCTAGCATACCAATCTAGGTGTGGGAGGGAGCATCCATCTCTTATAATAATATAGGAGTCCTTGAACATTTGTATCTTAGTTCAGGTTTTAGTATGGAACCAAGGCAATAGGTTTCTAAAAGATACACTTATCTAAATAAATTCTCCTAGTCACCTATCTTTACTTTACAGATGAGGAAACCAAGGCTCATAGACAGTGGGAGACTTGCCCGTGATCAAATAGCTAATAGCAGAGTAAGTATTTAAAATCAGTGTTTGACTTAGCCATGAATATGCCTTGCCAATTCATTAAAAAACCTAAAAACCAGTCTAGGATTGTACTACTGGACTGCTTGAAATATAGAAATGTACCCTTTATTTCTAATAAGTAGTAAGTAGATATTTCAAGGCATATATACTGTTTTTAAGAAGCTTTGACAAGTTCATATGTCCCAGGGAAGAACTTTTGAAAACTTTTGGACCCATGGAGCCTTGTATGTCTTTATTTTGACCATTGCTTTAGTTAGAATATGGCTGAGTTTCTTCTTTAGGCTTTTTTCTTATATTTTTATGTTCATGTTAATTACACCATGTACCAAGGAGTTTCACATATGTTTACAAAACAAACCCTTACTATACTTTTGTAATTACAAAGTCTGCCACTAAATTACTGTTTCATATGTTTGTGTTTCAATTATTAACTGTGGTGGCATATAACTAAAGCTGAAAACATGTCATTTCTATGATAATAAGTGAACGCAATTAGCAGCATATCTATTCCACACACAAAATATATTCATTTGCATTCTGTCTCCTTGTATTATTTAACTGTATTTAGGCCACGTCATGTCATTTCTCCATTACCTTTTTTTTTTTAATCTAGAAGAACTCTGTCTTATTTTATAAGTGCTTTTATGAGCATAAATAAACACCATGGGGTGAAGTGATAGTCTACAGACATATACCTCACTCATTCAGTTGGTTATTTCCTGAATTTTCTAAAGCTCCCAGTTCCTCAGACTCGTGGTAACTATTTCTAAACCTACAAGATATAGGTATAGCATAGCTTTGCAAATAAGTTATATCATTTTATAAATCTCTTTTCCTGAGCGATGAATGAAATCTCTTTATTTCTTGCCAGCACTTGGCAAGTGGGAAAGTAACTATGTCTGTCTGTACTACATTCACATTACATTAACCAGAACTTTAGGGGTGATAAGTAACAGAAGCTCAACTTGAATAGTATAAGCAGCAATATGAGTTAATATAGGGCATTTGGGATTTTACGTGGAACCCAAACATAAAGTACAACCAAACCTAAGGAACCAGCGGAGGCCGGAACTCAAAACTCACCTAATTTTGGTTCTCTCCCTGTTCTCTGAGGGCCTCCTTCATTCTCATCTCTCCGGACTCTGCTTTCTTCTGCTTTGATGAGCCAGTCAGCTATGGCCATGGGGTGGCGTCACCTTGTTCCCACATGGCAGCTCCTTCTATAATCTTGTAGATTCATGGCACATTTGTGATCATGGAAAGCAATGCCTAAGAAGAAGAATTCGAGCAAGAATTCCAACCCACTGCTTACACATATGCACAAACAAGCGTACACACATTAATGGTATATTTGAAAGACCAAAAAGTATTTTCAATAACATTGCCTGCTTAATGTTGGTCATGTTGTTAGATGACATGGAAGTCAAACATGCTATAGCAGAAGGAGAAAGCACAGTGTGTTGTTCATTAAATATAGTGAAGCAATAAGAATAGCTGCTATTATTGAGCTATTGCCTTTGAGCAAGGTACAGTGCTAGAAGCCTTAAAAGCATAATCAAATTTAATTTTTACCACAATGCTATAAAATGGGAAATATTCCTATTTTCATATAATATGATGATGCTGAGCTCCAACACTAACTATTATTATTTGATGACACAGAGGTTTAGAAAGGGCAAAAGCCATCTCAAAATTGCTCAGCTGTGAAGTGCCAGAGTTTGGATTCACTCTGTGGGCTCTGAGGCTGCAAAGCCCATGCTTTTAACCAGGAAGCAGTTTATAATTGCATTTGATTTCCATGTTGTGTCCTCTGATCAGAATCTCAAGGTCAAGTCCTAAAAACTTGAGAATTTCATTTTGTCATTTTGATGGATTGAGATAGAGTGAGGGGTTATAAGATTCTGCTAATCACAAGGGAATTGTAATTATAGTAGAAGTGATCTCAAATGGTTCTTGAACATTTGTACATTAGCCTAGGTCTTTGTTGGTTTTTATCTGCCAAACCAATTCTCCTTTGTGATGTCCACCTCTTGTTCCTAAGGATAGGATTTTATCTTTGTTATCCTGCCTTTTTTCTTTAAATTTTGAAGGCAAACAAGTAAAAGCAAAACAACAGCAAATAAAACCCTCCAAACTAAATCAAACCCAAGGCATATAGGCATAAAAAAATACTATTAAGACCTGTATACATGCCACCCAAAGTGAATAAGCATTGGCGTTTAGTCCTGTTTGATTTAGATCATCTTTAAGAACTAAAGCATTAGAGACAAAGCTGATGTCCTTTATTACCCCCCTCTTCCATTTAGGGCCCCCTTCACTTTCCCTCATTGGAGGATGGTATATATTCTCCAGGATTTACCTTTTACTACAAATACATTCCATTGAGCTGTTTGCATATATTTTTAAATTTACATAATTTGTATCATACCATGCATAATGCTGTGTTTTTTGCTTTTTTTTCACTCAATATTATAGGTTTGAAATCTCTATCGATTACTGTCCATTATTTTACCTTTGGATAATATTTTAGCACATGAGTATTACACAGTGTAGTTATTAGTTAACTTATAAATGAACAACTGTTTTTAGGCATTTGCTTTTTAAAACAGTGTCACTATCATAGCCTTACACCTTTTATACAAATATTTGAGAGTTTCATATATGTATAGTGCAGTGGGGGAAAATGTCTTTCATTAGTAAGGAATCATATATGCCATGAATAAAAGTAATGGCGCAAAGAAAAGGAAAACGAACATAGTGAGGAAGAAATTTATTCAAATATTTGGGAGGAAGGTCCTTCCTGGCAGAGAGAATAGCAAATATGAAGGCCCTGAGGCAGAAAAATTCTGTGTACTACTACTGTTTTATCCAGAAACCTTGATGAACATTCTTATTTATTTTAAATATTTAGCTGGAGTTTCTATTGCATTTCTACATAGATAATTAGACCATTTATAAATGATGAAAGATTTTCACTTCCTTATCAATCTCTATGTCATTTATTTCTTTTTCCTATTTTATGGATTGAATAAAAACTCCAGCACAATGTTAAGGAAAGTAAAAGAAGTCAATCTAGTTTATTTAATTTTTATAAAAATATAGCTGAGTATTTAAAATATTTGTAGTGAAAACACTTCATGAGGTTCAGGATATTCTTTTTTTCCCTATCCTTTCACTGTTAAAAGAGTTTTGTTTTTTTAATGGTAACAAGTAGTAAATTTTTCAGCAAAACTTTTAATGACAAAACAGCAGTCATTTGTGACACTCCTTCCCAGCTCTGATTCCTGTCCCAAGATGTCACGAATTGTAACTTTCTTCAGTTTTCCTTTTGGACTCCCTCCATATTTCTGAATAATATTCTAACTTCTAACATGACTATTTCTTGATTTTTTTTTTTTAGTTTTAGATATTATTTTAGACTTCCCACCAATGGAGTCGAGGACTTACTCCATTTATACTTTCTCTACCTTTTCTTCTCATGATATTTATATCAAATCTTCAGTTAAAACTCTATTTAATGTATTTTACATAAATGTATATATATATCTGACAACTAAGTCATGTAGATTGCTATGTGTGCATTTCTGTTTCCTTCCCTCCGTGTTTACATGGAGCACATCCTTTAGTAGTTTTCTTCTAAAGGATGACTGTGGCAGGCTGCATATTTTAGATCTTTATCAACTGTAAAAGGTTTTTATTTCTTCCCTCTACATGGTTGGGAATCTGGATGGAATGAGAATTCTAGAATAGAAATGCATTTCCTCAGAACAGGGAAAGTGTGTTTACATGGTCTTCTGGTTGCCAGTGCTGCTGGGAAAATGCCTGATGTCACTTTAGCCAATACTTTCTCCCTAGAAACTATTTTAGTTTTTATTTGTCTCCCTAGAAACTATTTTAGAGGCTTATACATTTTCTCTGTCTTTAGTGCCTTGAGTTTATGAGAATGTGGCTCAGAGTCTTTAGTTCTAGGAAATCTTGTTCTCTACGCTGATAATTTTCTTCTCTTGTTTTTCTGTTCTCTCTTTCTGAACTTTCATTATTTGCACACTCCTTTAAAAATCTTTTCTTTGTTGTTTTTTCATCTCTTTGGGTTTTCATTTTACTTTCTAAGATTTTCCAACTTTACCTTCCAACTCTCCTATTAACTTTTTCATTTCTGATATCACTTTTTTTTTTTAATTTCGAAGATCTCTTTCAGCATTTCCGAGTTCATTTTTTTTAGGACTTTCTATTCTTGTTTCAGGAATGTACTATTTTCCATTTTCTTTGTGACTATTAAATTATTTCTCTTGAACTTTTCTTCTGCTTCTTTTGCCTCTGTTTCCTCCACTTTTCTTTTTTTTCTAGTCCATATGCATTTGTTTTTGTCCTTTTATTCTTTTTTTTTTTTTTTTTTGGTCCTTTTTTCAAATGTCTGGTGATCCACCAATGTCTGTTTGTGTTAAAATGTGAAACACAAAAGAGCTCAGCAGCTATGAAGATATCAGGCAGTGAGTTCTTTAGGAAGTCATGAGGTAGTTATTATAGGTCTTTTCATTTAGGTAGATTGGTTTCCTCAGAGAGAAATTCATAACACTCTGCTTGAGGAGGGCAACTATGGCTGTTGGGCCAGGGCCAAAAGGTTTGAACTTTAGTGTTCTCAGGTGTCAGAATGGAAACATTCACTTAGTCCTTTGTGATCATGATGGCTCCCTCAGCTCTACTGTTTGTGCCCAAGGTCCCTCTTGTTTAAGAGAGTACATCTTTGGGCATCTGCCTGAAACTGGGGGGTAGGGATGCTGTTCTGTATGATAATGAGGGTAGTTAGGACTCTAATTGCTTCAAATGCAAAATTCCAGCAAATCTGCCCATTGGTCCCACCTACATGTTCTTGAAACCTAGTGTGCCTCTCTGTCCTGCATTGGCTTGTTATTTGACTCTCCATCAGTCCACTCCTCCACAAACACAGACATAGTTTCTAAGACAGATTGAGTCTGTTTCCCAGCTTCAAACATTTTGTTGTCATCTTTTATCATGTGTCCCATTCCTTTGTCTCATGGACTTCACCCTTCTGATACCTTCATCATCATGTGTAAGAGGGGTTTCCTGAAGGAGCTAAATGCACAAAAGCAAGGGTAGCTTTTAAATGTCAGGCAGTACTGAAAGGGCAGAGTGGCTCAATTAAATGAATTCCTACTACTCAAGTGGTAAAAGATTTTAATGTAAAACAATACTAAATATAATTATTAATATTGTTATGGTCAAATACAACAAGTTGAGTTTCCACAGGAAAAGCCATGGATCCTTAATGGTACTCGTAGAAGAGATAAATTAGATACTTTTAATTTAGATAAGGATAAATATAATAGCCTATGTTTTATTTTTACTGATCTTAATAATTAGAACAGGATTTATACATGGGTATGTTGTTTTTAAAGTATGAATGTGTAATTATTTACATTTGGATGAGCAAAAATTAAAAAGTAAATACATGGGACTTTGAGTAAGCCAGATAGTTCTAGAACAAGGGGGAAGAAGATGAATAAAAATGATGGACTATAAATGTGTACTTTAGAAAGACTTATACAAAAATATAGAATTCAGATTATAAATCAGAGTGAAAACTATACAGAGAGTTTGATATGCACATATGGAATGGAAGGAAGTGGCTGGCTTCTTGCCCAATACTTTTCCTATATTCTCCTCTACTATCAGTCCAGATTAGAAGCTTATGGATTCAAGATCCTTATTTGCTAAAATGATAGAAAACATTATGCTTAGTAGTTAACCTTATAAAAAAAATCACATATTTAGATTCTTTAATTACAAACTTCCAAATGATAAAAGGAAACAGGCATTTTACTAAGCAACATAATAAAAGAGAAAGTGAAGACTTTTGCCGTGTATTCCATGACCATGAAAAAATATTGAATTTATATAATGTGAATTAAAAAAATTTTTTTAACATTTATTCATTTTTGAGAGAGAGAGATAGAGCATGAGTGGGGGAGGGGCAGAGAAAGAGTGAGACACAGAATTGGAAGCAGACTCCAGGCTCTCAGCTGTCTGCACAGAGCCCCATGCAGGGCTCGAACCCACAAGCAGTGAGATTTTGACCTGAGCCGAAGTTGGACGCCCAACCGACTGAGCCACCCAGACGCCCCTATAATGTGAACTTTAAGGTGATCAGGTAGAAAAGTTAAAAGAATCAGACAGGAGGAACTGAGTATGTGATTATATCATCCTTTTCCTTTTAGTTTTTATGCCTCACTTTTACTTTGAGGTAAGCTGCTCTTAATTGAGAAATTCTCTCTCTCTCTCTGTTTTTTTTTTTGTTTTTTTTTTTTTGTAGTTGCTGGTATTTTCTTTTGCCTGAGGAAATGGATGATAAGGAGAACAGAGAAGTCATGTCCCCGAAGGTACAATTTCTGTGTAATTTTGTAGCATGATAATTTGAGAAATCTGCAGGTTTAGTTTACTATATTATACTATGTGTCTAAAAGTCATGAAATTGGGTGTTCCCTTGAAGTTTGACATTTTGGATGTTCCTGTGGTTATGTAACTTCCCGTAATAAATGCAGGTTTGCAAATATCATGAATTTTCTAGTCCAAGTATACTGATGTCTGAGTTTTCTTTGCAAGGGTTCCTACCAAGTAGCTAACCCTCAAGCTTTGTCTGAATGCTAATGGCAGTGTTGCCAATTCCCTTTGATTTCCTGTCTTCCTATAGCATAGCCCCACTGTTTCTGGTTTTATCTGTTGCATTTTCAAAAAAACCTAATGTGTTCTGTGCTCTCTGCCTACAATGCATTTTTCCCACCTTTACAAGACACAATCATACCAATATTTTGAAACAAAAGTCAAATTCTACTTCTATGAGTGTTCCAAGGGTGTTCCTTTGTTATTATAAATAGTTTTAGAAATTCTTTCCCTGGGGAAAAAAAATAATTGCTCTTAAGCATCAGAATAAAAGTTAACATTAACATATTAGGGATGGTTAGCTGTCTAAGTATTTACTTCTCTGCCACTAACCAACATTTCAAGCTACTTAGGATGCCATATCATAGTCATCCTGTGGTTCTCCTCAGAGTATTTTGGATAAACAGCAATTGTGAAAGAATTTTTTTTTTTTGAAATTGATCAATTTGAAAAAATTTCCCAGTTTATGGCCATTTTTATGGTGATGAACCTCTCAAAGAAAAATAGTATTAAACAAAAGACAAAACAAGCAAGATCCCATGTTCTTGCTATAAAGAGGTCTGCAGAATTTTAAAATGAATTATTCATTAGCTCCTAAGGGGAAGACCAAGTTACCAATAGCTGCAATCAATGCCTATTCCTGAGCAACTCCAAGCCAACATCTTGATCCAATGTAAGAACACAATCAAAGGAGTGATGGGACTTGGATTTCTTCTAAATAGGCTGTGGTGAGCTGATGGACGGCTTTGGGAATCTTTCCAAAGTTAGGGCTGTACTGATGCTGGTTATTGGACCCAGCCAAGCCAGTAGGCAGATCTCTGTTGAGCCACCACCTTGTTAAGGAAGAGATTTATCCTGTTGATTAGTAGTTGCCTTTTCCAAACCTGTTTTGCAATTAAGGATATAATTAAACCATTATTGCTAGAGGTGATGTGGATTTTGTAGTTAAGAGCTTGGGCCTTGGGGCTAAAGAGACATTATTTCAGATCTTTGATCTGCAGGAATAACTGAAGTAAAAACTTAAACAAGTTAAATGGCTTATCTCCTCCCTTTCCCTTTTCTTATCTGAAAAAAAAGGAAATGAAAATAGTTATTTCTTACTTATGTTCTCTAAATTATATAGCATATTTAAAGCATTTGCTAAATGCCTAGTACCTAGTAAAGGCTCAAAACATCATCATCATCACCGCTGCACTTAAGTGATTTATTAGGTACAGATAAAACAATAAACATAATTACAAATTAGTATTAATACGTGTCAGATGAAAACTAAGTAAATACTTGGGATGCATAGGGACCAGGAGCAAATTTCTTCTTGCCATTTTTTTTGCCTCCCTTCATTATCAGTCAAGAATATTGGATAGAATGAGAAAATAACAAAGCCTTAAAAAATAGCTTTATAAATTCCTCCTTGTGCATGTGTCCATCTTTATATGCTGTTTCCTTCAGATTGCAAGGACCTTTAGGCCAGGGACTGAATTTAACCTAGTGTTTAATATGGGCATTAATTTAGTTCTTAAAACTTCACTCTTGAATAAGCTGCCTTGGAGCTAAGGAGATCAGGCATCCCATTTTTTGAGGGATTATTTTATTTTTTAGTACATTTGATGGTGGCCTGTGAAATCCTAAGAGTATGGCAATTTCTCCACAACTTATTTTTTTCATATTGCAAATATGCTGACTCTAGTGTGGTGGGGCTGGCATTCCTGGGTTCACGCAGCGGCTCTTCAGTCAGTACTTGTGCAGCAATATTTAAGCACAACTCTGCTCAGACACTCTGAATTTACAAGTTCTAGAATTGGTGAATGAATATTAAGCATTTGCTTTGGACCAGGCCTAGAGCTAGACATTTGCAAATATATCATTTCAGTTAATCTTCAAATAGCCCCGAAGATGCGTATTATAATCCCCATTTTACAGATGAGGAAACAGGCTCAGAGAGGTTAAGTGATTTACCTAAGGATATTCTAGGTGGAGGGGCCACATGTGGAGAGGCAAATTTGGGATTGTTGGAAAATGGGGTGTTGGCATGAGAGCAAACTACAGGCGATTCAGCAAAATAGGATCTAGGCGAGGACAGTAGGAAGGTCCCATAAAGGAATTGACCTTTATCCTGAAGACCAGTGGCTCTCAAATTTAAGGTTCACGGTCATAATCTGGCATGGCTTTTTCTTTTCTTTTTTACGTTTATTTTGTGTGAGAGAGTGCGCATGCCTGTGGGAGCAGGGGGAGGTGCAGAGAAAGAGGTGAGACTCCCAAGCAGGCTCCGAGCTGCCAGCACCTGAGCAGAACTCAAGAGTCAGACGCTTAAGCGACTGAGCCACCCAGGCGCCCCTGGCAAAGACATTTAAAAAAATAAAAATTGTAACCTTCATCCACCCCCTGAAGTGAGTGTTGAAATCTGTATTTTCTTTTTTTTTTTAAGTTTATGTATTTATTTATTTTGAGAGAGACAGAGACAACATGAGCGAGGGAAGGACAGAGAGAGAGGGAGAGAAAATCCCAAGCAGGCTCCGCGCTGTGAGTGCAGAGTCCGACGTGGGGCTTGAACTCAAGACCGTGAGTTTATGACCTGAGGCGAAACGAAGAGTCTGATGCTTAACTGACTGAGCCCCCCAGACGCCCCTGGAATCTATATTTTCATAAGCAGTCTAGGTTGTTCTGTTGGTCTGCAGCCCATACTTTGAGAACACTGCTGTAGGCAATGGAAGCTGTTGGAAAGATTATTTGCAGGTGAGTTTCATTTTTCTTGGCTCCTGCAGAGGATGGGTCACAGGTATACTAAATTAGAGACAATGAGCTGTTTAGAATGCTGGTTCTCAATCTTGCCTGCATGTAGCAATCACCTGAGAAGCTTTGAAACTACTTCTGTTTGGATCGTACCGGTACATATTTGGGGTTAATCAGTCTAGGGTGTGCCCTGGGCATTACAATCTTCTTGGAGTTCCCAAGGTAACTTTTATATACAGCAACTTTTGAAAACCACACTTTTAGGAGTTTATTTACAAGTCCATTTGGGAAACAGTGAAGCCCTGAATTAATGCAGGATTGGCAGCATTAGCATTGCTGAGTAGGTTAGAAAGAAGGAGTTCTTTCTTCCTAGAACTCACGGTAACCCTGTGCCATGATACAGGGCCTGATTTTAGTACATGTTTTCCCCTACGTAAGTGGAATACTTACATGGTGTATAACCAATCTAGCAGCCCTGGAGATATTAGGGAGATGGCAGGGATGTGGATAAAGCTAAAGAGAAGGAGGGAGAGAGGTGTGATTTTAGTCTTACCTGCAATATCTACTTTCAGTTCCCCACTTTGGTCCCCTTGCCTGGTCATGCCCTAGTAGGAGAGCTGAGTAGTTTGACAAATACAGTTGAATTGCAGTGCTACTTGGGATGTTGAGGTCAGAATTATTTTGAAGGCCAGAAGTCAGTGGAAGAAATGATCCTGATCAAGTGAAACTTTGGGTCGGGAATCTGAAAGGGGTTATAGGAGCTCCTGAATCAGGCATAGGTTATCCCATTGTTAATTACAAACCATTCTCAGCCTACATGAGAACATGCGAGCCAAACTGCATGTTATTTATATGTAGTTGACCAAAGGTGAATTCTAAAAGCAAAGAAAAAACTCCCTCCCTGCCCTCCCACTACACACTGTTCAGAGTCAGGTTTCTAGTACATAATGTTTCGTTGTTGTTTTAAAATGTTCTTTCTCTTGCTATTTCACAAATCCCTCACTTTGCAGGAATTTAGGTGGGAATATTCTGAGTGGCTTCCTTTGCATGTGCTTTGTGAGGCAAAAATCCTGTTGTAATAGGAGAGGTTACTCAGTCTTTCATTCTTAAGCCTATATCCTTTTCACTCTTTTTTTTGTTTTTAATGTTTATTTACTTTTGAGAGAGAGAGACAGACAGAGCATAAGCAGGGAAGGGGCAGAGAGAGAAAGGGAGACACAGAATCTGAAGCAGGCTCCAGGCTCTGAGCTGTCAGCACAGAGTCCTACCTGGGGCTCGAACCCACAAACAGTGAGATCAAGACTTGAGCTGAAGTTGGACACTTAATGGACTGGGCCACCCAGGCACTCATCCTATTCACTTTCAAGAAGGAAAATAGTGTTTCCTAATATGAGTGAGGCCTAAAGGATTCTTCCTCCTCCTTATTCTCCTTTATGTTTGCTACTGTTTTTTCTTATAAGTGGCTTTCTGGAATTTTCTACCCCCAGGATGACCTAAGCTTAGCAGCTGACTTGTGCTATATACGCTTAGGGGGTTAAATGCCATGTCCTGCAAAAACTCTGGAGCAAAGAAACAGCAGTAATTACAAAAGTTTTTGTGTAGCAGTGAAAATCTTGAAAAGACAGTCGAGAAATTAGAAAAGAAAATGTTGATATTAATATCATCTTACATTGGATATTAACATTTCCATTGTACGGATGGAAATTGAGGCTCAGAAAAGAGAAAAGGAATGGAATTAACATATCACGATTGGCAGGTCTGGTATTCTTGTAAGTATTTAATGTATTTATTTTATTTATTCACAAAAGAATTAGGTATTCTCATTCTTGTTTTATGGATGAAAACACTGAACATGAGAAAGGTGAACTACTTGTCCAAGGTCAAACAGCCAGAACTGGTGAAAATGGCATTCAAATTGCTTTGACTGACCCCAACGCTCTTGTTCTTTTCATATCTCTTAAAGCTTACAAAAATAAATGAGAGGTCAGTGCCCTTGTGACCTGTAGTCCAGGGCTTTTACTTTGTTACCATTGTAAGTTGCTTCTGTTATCTTTCAGGTATCAGAGTAGACTAAGCCGAATCTAGGCAGATCACATTTGACCCCAAGGTTAAGAAAGTGTTTTTTGCCTCCATAGCTTTAGAGCATATTCTTACCACAAGCTGAGAGCTCTGGAAGTTCTTGGAGTGTGCTAAATAGATTAACCTCAGATTTACAGAAACAGCAAACACGTATGAAGCACTATTATGTCTCTGGCACAGTTCTAAAGTACTTTGCACATATTAATTCATTTAATTGCCCCTTACAATCACCTGGGAACGTGTTCTTTATCAGCAGTCACATCTTACAGAGCAAGAGCGGGTACACAAAGAGGTTGAAGAACTTGCCCAAGATCTCAAGACCGGAGCCCAAGTCCATATCCGTGATGCCTCAGTGTGTGGCTCGCTCCGTCCCTTCTCCCTCCATCCTAACAAATGCTGCCTGGCAGACTGACCTTCAGATTATAGCTGCTCACTGCTCACTCGGTTTTCTGACTGTGCTTATCTTACATAAAATCCCTCTCAGGGATTTCTAAAATAATTCTTTTCTTTCTCTTTAAAAGAACAGCCCTGTAGTACAGATCTTGGGGTCATGCTGGCTGGAGGCTTCCATTTTCCATCATCGCTTGAATCGCATGTCAGCCTGTATCTGCTTTAGACTTATCTATTTGCTTTCCATGCTTTGGATTTGGATTTTCTACAACCATAGAATCTAGAATAATATTCCTCATATTATTTTATATTACTGAGAATGCCTTTAATGGTAGATATATTAATGTTCTATTTTAAAGAAATGGCAAGCCCTTCAGCTAATCCACTTGCAGTTAGATTTATTTGCCATCTGATCCTCACAAGATCAAGACTTTTTTATATTGACAATGGAAAGTATATTAATGTTTCTGGCAATATAGGTACTATATAAACTCAAGGGGTTATGAAGATTATTTTCAGAAATTGAAATTGATTATTCCCTATGAAGGTTGATTACAGCTATTGAGATCATGAAAATAAAATGTCAACTCTTTCATTATTTTAGAGAATAGAATTGCTTTCTTTTTCATGGATAAAATAGCAGTTCCATGCTATAACTTCACAAATGTAGTTGAGTGTTTTTTTTTTCCTAAATAGTCATTTTCAAAGGGATGATCTATGGGTTGTCAGCTTACAGTAAAGCTGATGTAAAAAGTTTGTGATGGCAACCCTAAATGTTTTATCACCTGTCAGAAATTCCAATGATAATAAAAAGTAACATCCTTTAAATTAATTAGACATGATTAGGACTTCAAGCCCAGAGGCCACTTCATTATGCAAAAATTATAACAGTTAGCTATTTAAATTACCATTAAATTGATTCTTATGTTAATTGATATCTCACTTATAACCCTAGATTTTAATTTATATAAGATCTTTGGAAATAATAATAAGATGAAGTAAAATATTATTTTGGAGAAATTCTTATGTGAAAAAATGTGCTGAAAAATTGATTGTTACATTTGATCCTCAGTATAATTTCTTTATCAAAATAAAGCTAGCTTCTCAGGAAATGATGTGGCCTAGATTCATCTCTTATGCTTCATGCAGCCCCCACAAACACCAAGAAAAGTTGCATTTGTGATTCAGGAGGGTAGTTTTTTTTCTCCAGGGAATACTGGCTTTTCCGGTCTGACACAGGATGCACTGCGATGTATTTTGGGGAAGGGGGGTCATGGGACTGTACACATAATCAACTTTTGATGATGGGAAGTGATATATATTTAAGAGAAGAGCTGACACCATGAAGTAGAATAAACTTGAGTATCAACTCACAGGGTGTTAATAAACAGGTGCTGGTAAAGAGCACTTTTGAAGTTAAAATGTCACTTGCAGGAAACTTGGAATTAATTGTTGTTTAGGGACAATTTGGGATGAACTAGGGCACTTCCTCAGTGCAGATATATAAGCTTCTTGTGCCTTTTTTGTTTCAAGCGACTAGGTTTGAATCTGCAAGATGGCAGACATATTGAAATAGTGTTCTGGTCTAGAGCGTCAAGTCTCTCCTAATCATAATTCCTTTATATTTTTATTTCTAAATTTCTTACTAGATTGTAAGTCCCAGGAGTGTGGGAATTAGAGTTTATCATTATAGTAGGAGCCTAATTCTTGGGGCTAGGTTGTCAATTACAATAAGAATTTCCCAAGGAATCTCTCATCTCCTTTGTAGGTTTCAGCAATAACCATGTTCAAGTTGTAAACTAAATTCCAATTTATAAGAAACTGCCTATGTGGGTATGGCATCAGGATTGGGTTATTCAAGGGAAAAATGGTTAGAGATGAAAAAATAAATTTTTGTGCAGGCTCGCCTTCGTCATATTATCATTGCATTTCCTTCCTTCACATTTAAGATCTTCATTCATGTTTTAGTAGTTTTTGGAGGTTTTTTTTTTCCTTGTCTCATGTGTCACATCTTGTATACTGAGCAGAGATCCATCTAAGACTTGAGCAAGGTCAGTGCCCACTAATATACAATTAGAAATGACTGCAGGCTGAGAAGAGAAGCAGCATTGGGGATGAGGCTGGTACAAAAGTTCGTGAAGAGGGAATGCAGTTTTATCTAAAAAGTTCCAGAAATCATAGTCCAAACAAGATGTTGAGATGGTCCGCTAGTTTCTTCGCACCCTTCCAGTCTCGGCTTTGTGATGCTTATTCATGCTTCCTTTCCTCCATGCTTGACTTCAGCTTTCCCTGTTGGTGCTGGTGCCCTCCCAGATACTACCAACAGGGGGCGCTGGAGGGATACTGGAAACCTGAGGAGGATGAAGGGACTTGTTCCTTTCTGTGACTCTGTTCTTGTCCCCATCACCATAGCAGTGCTCCTTCACACCAAGAGCTTCAGTTCACGCCAGTAGCTGCTGTTGATTCGCTCTTCGCTTTTCTCGATACTCCCAAAGTCATCCTCTAACTAACCACTAATGCTACTCAGCCAGTGCATCTTCCTCAAAAGTCTGCATTTCGGAGCCAACAGATTGTTCCTTGACACTCAGAGGCTGCTGAGTAGCACTGTCAACTAATATGGTAGCCACTAGCTACAGGTGGAAATTAAAAGTAATTAACATTAAATAACATTTTAAAATTCAGTTTCTCTGGAGCACTTCAAGGGTTCAATAGTGGTTCATATGTGGAGAGCATAAACCATTGCTATCATTGCAGAAAGTTCCATGGAACAGTGGTGATGTCTAACTCCAGTTATGCAGTGCTAACTTCTCAGAAGTCTGAGTTTTCATTCTGTAGGCTTTTCCTCCAAGAGTGTCAATTTTGATCATCTCAGCCTCTTCTCTATGTTCCTTCCTCAGTAAAGACTGCAATTGTTTCCTGTAGTTTTACATGATACCTTGTTTCCTTTTTTGCCTTTCCAGTTCCTTAATACCTATGTAATAGTTCTTTTTTTTTTAATTTTTAAAAGTTTATTTATTTTGAGAGAGACATAGACAGTGTAAACTGGTGGGGGTACAGGCAGAGAGAGAGAGGGAGAGAGAGAGAATCCCAAGCAGGCTCTGCACTGTCAGCGTGAAGCCAGATGTGAGGCTGGAATTCATGAACTGTGAGGCCATGATCTGAGAGGAAAACAAGAGTCAGATGCTTAGCCAACTAAACCACCCAGGCCCCTAGGTAATAACTCTTATACTAAATTCTGTCTACAAAAAATCTGGGCCAACTGCATAATCTGGAGACTAGTGCAAAAAGAAAATGCAGGTCTCATTCAAAAAGTGGGGTAAAAGATCCAGTAAAGGTACATAATAAGATCTTTTTTTTCTTCTTTGGTCTCTCTCAACTTGTCAGTGTGTCGTTTATTTTCTATTCAGTGTCATTCTAAGTAAAAATAAAATTAAAGTTAAAGAAATTAGTATGAGTTTGGCCATTCATCTTTACAGTGTGCAGTGTCAGTTTTAACTATAAATATCAGACCATATATTCAAACGTGGAATCTCCAGCATCGCACAATTTGCACTGTGTAGCTCATTCCTGGAAGGTGCCTTGAGCTGGCCAGAAGGCACAAATGCAAGTGAGACTCAGGAATCTGGAGAGTTGAGAAGAGGGAATCCCAGGCATAGAGCTTGCTAAGGGAGGGCTTGCAGGCATGGCAATGCTCATAGTGGTACATGCTCTCATAGGAGCCCAGGACCTGCAGAGGCAGAGCCTGATGGCTGTCGGATATCCCTTCTCACTGGCAGCTGAACTGATATGGCACAGCCTGGTCAGATGTGGAATCTGGGGAAATCAAACCAGGTGACACCCTTTTTCATCGGCCTGTCACCCAACCTACAATAGACGAGTGACCTCAAGGATCTTTAAGCTTCAGTAAAAGGTTTAAAACTCACATACTCAGTAGGTAGATGGGGGTGGGAAAGAGGCTCAATCCACCCAGACAGGGGTGGTTAGCCAAGCGGGGCCCCTTGAGTCTGTGGGATACATGTATCCAGCCCTGACATTCCTGTCCCCATGCCCAGGACTGTGCTGGGGGTGGAGGAGGAGTAGTCATTGGCAGGGGTGGGAAGAGATGGGGCAGTTAGAATCTAGGGCACCAGAGTGAGGAGTGGGAAGCTGAGAACCTAGTCTGGAGAGGTAGTAAGAGTGGGAACCATGTGTTAGATGAAGTTCTAAGCCTTTGGAACATGCTTTATTATCCCATGATCCCACTTCATTGTCCTACTTACAAAACACAAATTCAAAGCTAAAATTATCAAGAATTTCAATGCAGCAACCACAGAGTATTAAATTTCAAATGTGAACTTGAGCATGGGCTCCTATGTGAGTGCGTTGGTCATTGGTCTATGAAGTTGGCCCTGGTTAAAGTAGCTTGTGTGGTTTTGTCTCCTGATTGAACCTTGACTAATAAGGATGAGAAGCCCTGGTTAACTCCAGGGGAGAACATGGGGCAACAAATTCTGCTCAATGTTTTTCCTCTGATGACACTCCTATCTGAACACCTGCATCAGTTTTTCTCACCCATTGTTACCTGAAGCTTTCTTTCACCTCTGATGTTTCTCAACTGACTCCAATTTTCATGGGCTTGAATACCTAATCTTCTATCATTCTTGTAAATGTAATGCAAAATGTTAGTAAATTAATAGTCTCTATTACTGTTGTTTTATCACTACCTTTCCCTCCCTAAAACTTCTGTCTTCTTCACATGGCTTTACCTTGAAAATTATCTTAAGAATAGGTATTGCCCCTTAAAATTGTCCATACTTTTTTCTATCTTTGACATACCTCAGGCTTTTACTTAGGAAGTAGTGTTTTCATAGAGAAAGGCCATTTTTAACACTGCATTTTTTTCTATGTGGGTTATTTAAATTCTGAGCCTTATATACAAATTCCCAAAGTCTCACTCTCCATGAAACTTTCCAAATTCCGTGGGTGGCAGATATGCATAACTAGTGCTCTCTTTGTTCTTGTTTTATTGACTTTTGTGTCATCAGGAGCAATTTTCAGCTTAATGCTGCTGTCTAGCTTGGATTCTTGGTGTATTCACAATTATTTGTTGGTTAAGGAGAACACTGGCTCCCTTTTCCTCCAGAACGTCCAACTGGAAATGGCCTACACTTACAGCAGATCCCTGCAGCCCTGCTAGGTAGCTTTTACCAGTGCTTCCTAGTATTTTTCTGTCTTTTGACATTGAGTTCCTTGGGAACAGAACTGTAGGCTCAGTGAAAGTTTAAGTTAGATTGAATTTAATGTATGCAGCTTGTTGGAATATGAGAGAAAACAGAGAAGATAGAGAATTAGCCTTCTGTTCATTCAAACCCTGTACCACATCTTTGTTCTCAGACAACGTATATCTACAGAGTCCCATATAGACAAATAGATTTTCACACTTGAGGGACGAAATTCCTTAGTTACAAATATCTCTTTATTACTCGTCTTCAGTTAGTACAATTCCTAAACAAATAAATGGTGAGGACTATCTGAAGTTTATAGTTCTTTCACCCCAGGAGGGCTATCAGAGAAAATGTGGTAAAACTCAGTAGCCAGTGGGAAGGTGGGCTCCACTTCCAAGAAAATGCTAGAAATTGATAAGATATTTTGGGAAATCATGTTTGACAGGATTTATAATTTTCCCTGAGTCATTTTTATATCTAGCAACATGCACATACATGTACATGCATGTACACACTAGCCATTTTTCCTCCACTCTCTTCCATAGATATCACCTTCCATGTCCATAGTGAAAAATCAGCTTAGGAAAATGAGAAAATCTCTGTCATTAGATCAAATAAAGAAAAACTTTGATATCTCCAAGAAGCCCCAACTCATGAGTTGGAAAGCAATGAATTACCTCCCTCCAATTCATGAGAGAAACCAATCAGTACATGTAGGTAGCTGGTAGAATGACAGGAGAGTTTTGCATTTGAAGAGCTCAATGACTGTAAAGAGACTAACAGAAGCTAAGCAATTGTCCTTTTTACCTGACCATATGCCTGGGCTAAGAAGGGAATCTGGGAAATGACACAAGAAGTTCTTCCCAGAATAGAGCCAAGAAGAGTCAGCCATATTGGAAAGGGCATTTCTGATTAAGATAAGTCATATAAATATTGTACAGGTATCTGCAGAAAATGTTTCTTCCCAGTAGGGAAACAATCTGCTTTACCAAGACAAAATTGGTCAAACGCATATTTCCTGGATAGACAGCAGGCTCTCAAGCTTCACCACAGGTTGTCAAGGTGTAAATATAGAGAAAGTGATGCATCTAATTGCTTTTCCCTAATGATGATCATGAGTAGTATTGAGCAGTTATTCCATGCCTGAATCTTACTCCTTAAGTTCATTGAAAACAAATACTGAGTGACTTCTCAATAACAAAATTGGAGGTCCAGTTCCATGTGTTTTATACATGTATGTATATATTTATAATAAATAAATTATAGTGATGTCTCAAATACATGTAACTTAAGGCTTTAATTGAGGAGCATTTTGTTTCTATGACTAATCTTTAAACTACTTTGTTTCTCATTTGAGTTAGACACATTTCCTAATTATATTATTTCAAAGATTATTCAATGTAAAATTTGGACAGATGGACTTAATAGTCTCTTGATGTGTTTTTCATCCCCATAAATGTGACTAACTCATATTACAGTTTAATTGGTTTTAGTGGAATATGTGTTTTGTGAATATAATACAAATACATAATATGCATATAAAATTCATGCATAAACTGCTTATTATTCTAAAGGTAAAATATTTCAACACTCTTACATCTTCCATTCAGTAGACACAATAAATGAGCCATCTCATATTAAACATCTGTTACAATTCGAGTCTTCTTTAAAATGTATACTTCTTCTACAGTTGGGGTATTTTTTAAAATGTCTGTTTATTCATCATACTTAAATACCATCTATCTTTATACTTACCTTTCAGTCCTGGGTGGTGCTAGGTTAAATGTTGGAGTGAATCAGATTGGGACTCGGGTTGGATGCTGCTTTAAATTGGTGCCTGTGTCTGTGGTGTTACCCTTACAAGATGCTTTGAGGAGACTTGATTTTTCAATTATACAATTAGAGAGAAAGGCTAAAAATATTTTTGTTTGCTTTTCTTGTTTGTGCGTTTTCAGCTTGTTAAACTAGGGTCTGTTTTGTCTGGGTTATTTGAAATCTCATCACCATCCACAGAAAATGCAGTTTGCAAATTAAAATAGTAACATCAGCAATTTCCCCTGAGAGAGACTTGCTTCTACCCTGCCAGAGGCAGTATCACTAAGTAACAAATAGTCAGAGGTTTCTCTCAGCTGCTACTGTGCTTATGAGCCTATGAACACTGGCAGGCAGGGACCTGTCGTCTGTAGATGCTAATACAAACTAATGCGAGTCATAATCATGAGTTTCTTTCGGAGACATGGCATTACTATTATTACTACTAGAATGTTTGCCAAAGGCAACCCTTCCCCCACCCCTACCTCCTGCAAACAAAACGAAACAAACAAAACAAAAACGAAATCTCTCTGATTCCTTCACTGGCTGCTTCATTAAGTGATTCTCCAGACCTCAGCTAAATACAATCCCTCCCTGGACCTAATCTTGCAAACCTCACTCCTATCAAAGTAGAAACATTGTCCAAGTAATGACTGTAAAACCACAGCATAAGAATACAAGCCAATTGTGTTTTTGTTTTGTTTTGTATTTTTTCATTGTGTGCTTTGGCTTCAGTGAATCTGAAGACTTGAAAGCTAATGTGTCTTTCACAATCACTTTTTTTTTTTTTTTGAGCTTTGGAGAATTTATAACTAGGACTGAGGAAAGAGGAACATAAGAAAACTAGTATGTACACGTACATGAAATAATGTGACAAACCGTCAGCATCCTTTTGAAATCACTATTTATTATGTATGCACATGATTGCTTGTATTTATGGAATTATCTTTGCTGCTGTCTTCCATTATTTATAAAATAACCACTGGCGGAGATATATGCCAGGTTGTAATGATGCTGGTATGGAAATATGAATTCGCTCTAATACAAAGTATGAACAGAAAACTGTGGGAACATGGAATAAGAAGTGATCTGTTTGGTGAGGTGGGTTCACAGAGGAGGTTAGATTTAAGTCAGATGTTCCTGCTAGTGACAGGTTGGGAAAGTATTCTTGGGAGAGTGAGCAACATGAAAATATCCTGGCCCCATGAGGCAAGCTCCAAAATCTAATCATATATTAGAATGCATGAAATGCGGGGCATGTGAGAAAGAGTGAAATTTCATTTTTCTAATGACTTCAATGACATATCAGAAAGGAAAGGGAAGCAGTTCTGTGGTTTTATCTCTAGTTTCAGGAACATGGGAGGGTTTGAATCCCCCTTGCAATATTAACTCAAGTAATTGTTAGGTGTTGGTTAACCTTTACTGGCTTGAAGATGGATGAGAATCTATCTGAGGGGAATGTATCAGAAGAAACACCTGTACATCATTGTCCAGATGTTTATTTAGTACCGAGTGGCCAGAATTGATAAGATGGAGCTACCCTGGAGAATGAGTGCTAGGTTTGCACCTTTGAGGGAGCTACATGGCTGGCCAGGTGTAAAATCCAAAGAGACCCCGGAGCCCATGTATTCTCTGACCTCTAATTATCCACACACAATGAGGCTTGTCTCTTGTGAAGGAAAACAACTTGAGTGTTGAATGACCAAGGCATCAGAAACTCTGCCTGAAAGTCACCAGACCTCTTGTTTGTTGCTTTACATGTTTCTCATTTACCCCCTGCATTCTTTCCTAAAGCTTACTAATCAGTGCCTGGTGAAACCAGCTGTACCTTGTGTGTGAGATGTCAATCTAACCCAAGACCGCTAGTGTTCCAGAACAGCATGGGAGTTGCGGACGATAAGATTTTCACATGTCATTATTATTTTTTATTATTAACATTTTATTTTCATATTATAAGATTAAAAAAAAATTAAAAATCAAGCCACCAGGGTCCCTGAAAATAGTCATTAAAATAACTATATCTAGGGGTCCCTTAACCTGGTTCAGTTGGTTAAGTGTCCGACCCCAGCTTAGGTCATGATCTCACAGTTAGTTGTTCCGGCCCCGCATCTGTCAGCACAGAGCCTGTAGCCTGCTTTGGATTCTGCATCTTCCACTCTCTCTGACCTTGCCTTGCTCGTGTTCTGTCTCTTTCTCTCCAAAATAAGTAAACATTAAAATATTTTTAAAAGAATTATATCTACCCATAACTATACTATCTATATTTAATTATAGTACTTCCCATAAATTTACTCTTTTACATAGGACTTTTCTCATAGGTACCATGAATATTCTACCATGTGGCTATGGATAAATATGCATCCTCATTTTTAAAGCCTGTATAGAACTCCATCATGTAGCTATTACACTGTTTATTTAACCAATCCACTATCAATGCAATGGCTAATTTTCACTATTAAGTTTAATACTGTTTTTGATACATGTGAAAAATTGCTTTTCTAAAAATTCTTATCAATTTATAATTTCACAGGTAGGTATGAGACAGTGTACCTACCCATCCTCCTACCAACAGGGCATTTACATTTTTAAAAAACTCTTGCAAGCTTAATAGATAGAAAAAACCTTCTTTGTTGATGTTTATATTTTCTAATATTCATTTTTATTAAATGGAAAATTATAAAGAAGAAGGTATCATTCAAAATCCTGTCACATAGAGATAACTATGCCAAAATCTTAGTGCTAAAAAATAAAATCTTGGTGCTTAGCCTTCTGAACATTTTTCAATGCATACATGCATATGATTTTTTAAATAAATGGGACTATGCAGTACATGCGATTTTTACCAACAATATATTTCATAAAAGTTTTTAATGACAAAATGATATTCTATTGTGTGTATTTCACAATTTCCCTATTGTTGAATATTTATGTTCTTATCTGTTTGCTGTTATAATAATACTGTGATGAACATCCTTCTATAGAGTGTTGCTCACTTGTCCAATTATTTCCTTAATATGCTTCTCTAAAAATGGAATTGTTCGGTAAAAGAGTATACATATAGTCAAATTGTCTCTTATAAATACCAATTCCTGCCTTTATCTGTGGTGTATATAAATGTCAATTTTCCCACACTCTAGCCAACACTGGATATAATAATATTTTAAATCTCTACCAGTAAGTTAGATGAAAGGTATTTTAAATTATATATCTTAGACTCAGTGAGATAGTCTTTAATATTTATTGACTATTATTTTTAATATTTATTGACTATCATCATGTCTTCATTTGTAAGTTGCCTTCTGATATCCTTGGTCTATTTTTCTAGTAGATTGTTCATCTTTGTTTCACTGAAATCTTTGCATACTAGAGGATATTAACACTTGGTCTGCTACATGATTGTTACTTGACTTTTAATTTTGATTATGGTGGTTTTACTGGGCTAACTTTAAAATATATATGTAGAAAAATCTACAAATCTTTTCTGATAACCTTTCTGCTATAGAATTTTTCTGCACTCTAAAATTACAGAATTATTTTTAAATGTTTTCTAATAGCGTTTTCTTCTAATCTAGAAGTCAGTCATTAATTCATTTAGAGGTTGTCCCCTGCTTAATTTTCCCGGTACCATTATGACTCTCTAACCATTGCCATCAATTTGAAATACTATTTTTTATATGTTAATTATCATACATAGTTACATCTATTAATAGTGCTTAAAATAAATATTAACAATAGACCAAACATGTCCTTACAATGCGTAGCCTTTCAAATTAATTTTGAAATACCTTTGCTTCATTCTAATTTTAGATCCACTAAAATTTTCAGAGAGCTTACATAAAATTAATAGATTTAGTGAGAAGCTTCAGCTCCATAATGTCCCTTCTCATCTAAAATAAATAATTCACCATTTATGCAAACTTTTTATAATTCTCATAAAAAGTTTAGATCTTTTATGAATATATTTTTCACATTTATTGTTAAGTTTATTCTTGTGTTTTTATGTATGTTTTTATTTTATTATGAAAGATTATGTATAAATATACTATATTACATCTATATTTTTATACATATACATATAGTATATGTATATACTATATACTATGTATATAAATGTACACATATATACATATACATGCAGTATATTTAAACTTGCATTAAAAAAACAGGTGTTTAAAAAGTGCAGAAAACATAACTTATGTTTATGAAGTGTATACTCATTTGACCACCACTGAGGTCAAGATATAACATTCTCAGCGCTCCAGAAACCCATGCAAATACTGCATGATCTCACTTTTATGAGGAATATAAAAGAGTTAAACCCATAAAAAAGGAGTAGAATAGTAGTTACCAGGTATTGGGACAGAAGGATGGAAATGGGGAGATGTTGGTCAGAGGGTACATTCTATCAGTTATAAGATGAATAAGTTCTGGAGCTCTAATATACAGCATGGTCACTTAATAGTATTGTATTGTACACTTGAAATTTGCCGAGAGTAGAGCTTAAGTGTTCTCATTACACACACACCAAAGAAGAGAGTAACTGTATGATGGTGAGATGAGATGGTGGCTCTGTGAATTATCTTGATAATAGTAATTATTTCACAATGTATATCAAATTATCAAAAAATATACAATTTTTACAAAGATACTCTCTTATTCAGTAGGTTGCTTTTTCATTTTGCTGATGGCTCCTTTTGCTGTACAAAAGCTTTTTAGTTTGATGCAGTCTGAATGGTTTATTTTTGCTTTTGTTCCCCTTGCCTGAGGAGATTAAAATTGTAAATTAACTATACTTCAATTAAAAATACCAAATATATACATTTTTATTTCTCAATAATACTTTATTAGCTGGTAAAATGAAGTTTGAAAAAGTCATTATTTTATAAATTTTGTCCAGTTCTATGATTGTTTATGGTCGGAGACTAATCTGGCCCATTACCTGCATCTTGAGCAGAAGTAGAAGCCCAAAATTAGAAATATTTATAAGGAAAAAATAATTAGTATTTATAGATGCTATGATTATTTACTGAAAAAACTTAAGAAAATGAATAGAAAAAGCTATTATTTCTAATAAAATGGGTCACTATAGAAGCCAATTACAAATTAAATTTATAAAACTCTGTTATAAATTCTAATTTTACAAGACCTCATTCACAATACTTGCAAATATATGGAATCATTACATGTAAATTTAAGAAATATGGAGTAAGAAGTAAAGAGAAAACTATTCAATTTTCCCAAAGAATATTAAGTTAGTAAATATCATGTTTCCAGGTAGCAATATCAATAGTATAAAATAAATTTTCTCTCCAACTACACCTATAAATTTTATTTAGCACTCAAAATAACAAAGCCAAACGATTGCCTTGAGTGACACTAAAATGTCACATGATAACATTTTATATTCTTTCTGAAAAGCATCTCTTGGAAAGAAGGAATAAAAGAATATTGCTTTGCTTGATAAACATATATCTCAAAGCAACCAGCAGTATCATAATAGTGATGAAACACTAGAAGTACAGCCAATAGTATCTGGGAAGAAACGGGGATTCTCACTATCACCATTACTTATCATTGTTTTCCTATTTTTAATCAATGTTAGTCTGGAAGAACCTAATAGGTTTAAACACTGGAAGGAAAAAGATAAATAACATAAGTTACTGATGACATAAGACAAATTAATTCTTCAAAAAAGAAAGAAAATCAACTAATATATTGAAAAGAGTATAGCTAAAGTATGAAGGTAACTAATTACAGAAGTTTAGATAAAAAAATATAATGGCTATTTCAGTTTAACAATTAAACTAAACTATATTACTTAGAGATGTACACATAAATGATAGAATAAATTAGGGCAAGGGGATGATTATCACACAGTCAAGTTGCTGATCACTTATAGGAGGAAGTAGAGGGTGACGATTGGGGAGGGACACATAAATGGGTTTCTGGAACATTGGGAATGTTATATCTTGACCTCAGTGGTGGTTAAATGAGTGTACACCTCATAAACATTAGTTATGTTTTTCTGCACTTTTTAAATGCATGTTATATTTTTCAATGCAAGATTAAATATACTATATGTATAGATGTGTGTATATATAAGCATTCATAATAACACTATGCATAAAGAAACACAGGAATAAATGACAATAAATAGGAAAAACATTTTCGTAAAAGATCTAAACTTTTGATGAGAATTATTTCAAAAGTTTTGCATAGATGGATAATTACTTATTTTACATGGGAAGAGTCAATATTATGGAGCTGAAGCCTCTCAGTAAATCTATAAATTTTATGTAGAGTCGCTGAAAATCTTAATGGACTTAAAATTGATATGGAACAAAAGTATTTCACAATTAAATCTATAAACAAATAGATTAACAGTAAAAGAATGAGGAAAGATAGATATACCATGTAGATACTAATCAGTAGAAAGATGGAAAGACTATTTATACCAGGATAAGTAGACTGTAGAACAGGAATATTACTTGGAATAAAGAGGGACTTTTAAGCACACAAAACACTTAAATGAGTGCATACCAAATAAGAGTTTAAAACTACAGGAAACAAAACAGAATTGAAAAGAGAACCTGACAAATCCAGAGATGTTAGGGGAGACTTCAACAGTCTTTTCTCAATAATTGATGGAACATGAATTTGGAAATTCAGGAAGTATATAGAAGACATGAAGAAGATTCTTTTTTTTAAATATTTTTAATGTTTTTTTTTTTGTTTTTTTTTAAATTTCTGAGAGAGAGACAGCATGAGCAGGGGAGGGTCAGAGAGAGAGGGAGACACAGAATCTGAAACAGGCTCCAGGCTCTGAGCTCGCTGTCAGCATAGAGCCGTATGCAGGGCTCGAACCCATGATCCATGAGATCATGACCTGAGCTGAAGTTGGATGCTCAATCAACTGAACCACCCAGGCACCCCTGTGTATCTTTTAAATAAATTGAAATTAAAAAGCCTCCCCAGAAGAAAACTCCAGGCCCACATAGCTTTATTGGTAAATTCTAACATTCAATAATAATAACAATTCCTCACAAACTCTTAGAAAAATAAAAGAGAAAGGAACACTTACCAACTCATTTTATGAAGTCACTCTTCCTCTGGTGCCCAAACCAGACAAATATATTATAAGAAAGAAATCCTTAGACCAACATCTTTCTCAAAATGAATTCAACAATATGGAAGAAAAATTGTACATAATATATTTTTAAAAGATTACTGTGGGGTGCCTGGGTGGCTCATTTGGTTAAGTATTTGACTCTTGATCTCATGGTTCCTGGGCTCAAGCTCCACATCAGGCCCTGAGCTGATAGTACCAGGCCAGCTTGGGATTCTCTCTCTCCCCCAATCTCTTCTGCCCCTTCCCTACTTGCACATGTGGGCACATTCTCAATCTCTCTCTCTCTCTCTCTCAAAATAAAATAAAATAAACTTTAAAAAAGATAAGTATTGTACCAAGTAGAATTTATCCTAGAAACACAAGGTTGTTTCTACATTAAAAAGTCAATGTTTAGGGGCATCTGGGTGGCTCAGTCCGTTAAGCTTCTGACTTCGGCTCAGGTCATGATCTCGCAGTTCATGGGTTCGAGCCCCGCGTTGGGCTCTGTGCCAGCTCAGAGCCTGGAGCCTGTTTTGGATTCTGTGTCTCCCTCTCTCTCTGACCCTCCCCTGCTCATGCTCTCTCTCTCTCAGAAATAAATAAAACATTAAAAAAAATCAATGTAATTTCCCATTATCAAAAGAATAAAGGAGAAAAATCATATGGATCATCTCAATAGTACAGGAAAGGCATTTAATGAAATTCAATACCCATTAGTGATAAAACTCTCAGCAAATTATTCTCAGGAAAAAGAAGGACACCTCCTCAAAGTTATGAAATACATCTATAGCTCATATTATATGTAATGATGAACAAAGGAGTGTTCTTTATAAAATCATGAACAAAGCAAGGGCATCCATTATCACCATTCTGTTCAACATTATACTGGAGGTCCTAGCCAGAGCCATAAGGAAAATAAAAGTATGCAGATTGGAGGGGAAGAAATAAAATTATCTTTATTATGGTTATGTCTGTATAGGAAAGCCCTAAGTGTTCTAAAGCAAATCTACTAGAAGTAATAAATGAGTTCAGCAGTTTCAAGTTATAAGGTTAAAATGAACACATCAGTTGTGTACCTCTAAATTAGCAATGCATAATTAGAAATACCTAGAAATCAATTTAACAAAGCATTTACAAGACCTGTGCATTGAAAACTACAAACCATTGCCAAGAGAAATTAAAGAAGATCTATGAATGGAAACGTATGTCTTGGTTCATGGTTCAAAGCTATAGATGTCAATTTTCCCCAAGTTGATCAATAGGTTCAATATAGTTATATTCAAAACCCCAATAGTTTTCATTTTAGAAATTGGAAAACTGACTTTAAACATTTTATGAAAATACAAAGCACTTACAATAGTCAAAAAAAAAAAAAAGGAAATATGAGCCAAGAAGGATTCACACTACCTTATTTCAAAACTTATAGTGAAATTACAGTAATCAAAGCAATGTGGTATTGGCATAAGGATAGACATACAGATAAATGGAACAGAATAGTTAGCTTAAGAAAAAAGAACAACCAATATATGGTTAATTTATTTCTGACAAAAGTGCCTAGGTATTTCCATGGAGAAAGGATCATCTTTTCAACACGTCATGCTAGAGCAATTGAATATTTTCACGCAAAACTCTTATTTCACACTACACACAAAAATTAACTCAGAATGAGTTACAAGCCTAAATATAAGATGTAACATTATGAAACTTCTATATGTAAACAGGAAAAAAAAAACCTTTGTGACATGGGCTAGGCAAACATTTCTTACACATAACCAACATAAGCACAAACCAAAAAAGAAAAAAAAAGATTAATTAAATTTCAAAATTAAATCTTTTGTCCTTCAAAAAATACCATTAGGAAAATAAGAAGGTAAATCATAGATTGGAATAAACCTTTGCAAAACATATAATTGATAAAGGGCTTGTATCTAGAATATATAAAGAACTCTTTCAACTAAAGACAAACCAATAAAAAATGGACAAAAGATTTGAAACAAAGCTTTACCATAGAAGATATATAAATGTCAAATACACTCATGAAAAGATGCTCAACATCACTATTCATTAAGGAAACACAAAGTAGAACTGCAAGGAGATACCTGTACATAGCCTCTTAAATTGCTGAAACTAAAAAAGACATTACTGAATGTTTCCAAGCTTTCCAGCTGAGAGAGCAAAATTTTATAGCCACTATGGGAAATAGTTTGGCAGTTTGCTATTAGATCAAAGATACACAATACACAATAGTCCACAATCCTACTATTTTAGCTATTTACTTGAGAAATGAAAACATTTATTAATACAATAACATTTTATAGAAGCTTTATCTGAGTAGTTCCAAAGTGGAAATAATCCAGATTGTCCATCAACAAGTTAATGGATAAATAAATTGTGGTATATCCATGTAATGAACTCCTATACAGCAATAAAAACGAACTACCTACTAATAAATTCAACAACACGAATAAATCTCCAAAGCACTATGCTAAATGAAGGAGTCCAAATAAAAAATACTTTATCCTGTAAGATTCTATTTATGTGGATTTATGGAAAAAACAACACTGTGGATTAGCAGTTGCTAGGATAATGCATAAGATGAAGTGGTTGATTTCAAAAGGCAGCAAGGGAACATTTTGTGTTGATGGCATCATGTCTTGATTATGGTCACAATGACAAACTTGTAAATGTTTGTCAAGTCTCATTGAATTTTACACTTAAAGTTTGCAAATTTTAGGGGTGCCTGGATGGCCCATTTGGTTAAGCATCCTACTCTTGATTTTGACTCAGGTCATAATCTCATGGTCATGAGATCAAGCCCTGTGTAGGGGTCCACAATCTGAAGACTACTTAAGATTCTGTCTCTGCCTTTCCCCTGCTCCTGTGTGCTTGTTCTCTTGCTCTCTCTGTGTTTCAGAAAAAAAAAATGGCAAATTTTATTTATGTAAATAATGTCAATATAGCTGATACATGCATATTTATACATTTCATTGATACATATTTGTTTGTTTTCTGGCTTCATTTATTAGTACTTCCAGAATTACAGTAAATAATAGAGTTAACAGAATGATTTTAGGCTATTTCCTGATTTCATGGCTTGTGTATCCATCGTTTCATCGTTAGGTATGATGATGGACTGTTGTTTTGGAATAAAACATCCTTACTATGTTTAGTAAGTATCTTGTATTCCTGTTTTGCTTAGTATTTTTACCATGGAACATCTGCTGGAATCTATCTATATGATCACATGGATTTTTAAATTATTTATAGATTTTCTAATATTGAATTATCTACGCAATACTAGTCTAAAATATGCTTGTTTTTTTACACATTATTTATTAAATGTGGGGTTTTTGCCTCTATTTCAAATGTGAGATTAATTGCTTATTTTCTTTTTTACTCTATCTTTATTAAATTCTGCTTAGAGCTATAGTTAGTTTATAAAATGAATTAGAAAGTTTTCCTTATTATTATATACTTTGAAACATTTAATAAGGTTGCATAAATTCCTTGGGTATTTTAATATAACTGGCTTTTGAAACTGCTTAGGTCATATACCTTTTGTGGGTACTTCTCTAGTTCTCCTAGGATTATTGAGTTAGTTTCATTAATTTCTATTTCCTTAAGAAATTATTAGGAATATTTTTTAACCAAGATCTACTGTTTTAGAAAAATAGAGTTTAGTAAATTTAAACCTGTTATTCTATTACAATTTTAAATCTGCTCTCATGGTTTGTTCTGTTGTTTGTGTTTTCCCTTTTATATTAAATTAAGCTTTCCACAGTACAACTATTTCATTGCTTTTTCCCCCAAAGAGGCAACTACTATTTATTTGCCATTTTCTGTAATTTCTTATATTTTAGTTTATTTTGTTGCTCTTTTTCTAGTTTCTGGTTTTTAATTCTTCAGTTCATTTGTATTTATTGTTTTTAATTTTGTAAGACATTTGCAACTACGACTTTAAAAAATAGCTTTGGTTATATTTTATATATTTTTAAATATACAATGCTTTCCTTAAAAATGCTCTCTTAAAGAGTATAATTATTGTTTTGATATCCTTAACAATTGATTGTACTTTAGACAGTGGGGAGCTAGCAAAGATTTTGAGCAAGGAAGTAATATGATCAGATCTATAAGGAAATATTTGACAACATTGTGGAGAATGGGTCACAATGAAGTGACACTTTCGATGAGGTTTGAGAGGCTATTACAAGAGTTTACATAAGAGATGACTGTGATGTGAAGAAAGTCATACTGCAGACGGTTGACGAGTTAAAGGAAGAGACGATGAGGAAGCAGTGACAGCCTGATCGCAAATTTAACCAGACAGGCAGAGTCAGCTATGTCTGAGGGTATAAAGCCGGATAACATAATAATCAGGTAAACAAGAACTGAGTGGGGGCTGAGAAATCGAGCCTTGAAAATTCCCTGGCACTGAGACCACAGCCACAGTTACTATTTATCAGACACGTATGAGACATCAGGCGTGGCCAGAAGGTAGTTTGTGAAGGTGTCAACCCAGCTGAGATGATGATTCTAGATTGCAGTCATTTCCCCTTATCTGTGGCTTTGCTTTCTGCAGATTTCAGTTACGATCATGCAGTCCTGACGCAGATGATCTATTCTGACTTGGGTCAGAGGGCAGTAGTTGCCTTACGCTACGTCACATCTACGTTATTCATGTCACACCATCTCCTCACACAGGCATTTTATCATCTCACGTGGTCCCAAGAAGAAAGGTGAGTACATACAAAAAGCTATTCTGTGAAGAGAGAGACCATATTCACATAACTTTTATTGCAGTAATATTGTTATAAGTGTTCTATTTTATTATTAGTTATTGCTGTTAATCTCTTACTGTACTTAATTCATAAGTTAAACTTTATCATAGGTATGTACGTATAGGAAAACCATGTTATACATAGGGTCCAGTACTATCTGGGGTTTCAGGTGCCTACTTGGGGTCTTGTAATGAATCCCCTGTCAATAAGGGGGGACAACTGTATTGATAAAGAAGAGAAGCTCTACAGGAAAGGAATGACATTGCACTGAGGTAGAATTGTACTATGAACGATTTGACAGGGGCATGTTTGTATTGGTTGAGGGAAGAGTCAGCAATGAGGGAATTTCTATTTGGGATCAAATAATAATAACATGGTGCCTTAAATCCTTGAGCCCCTGGTCCATCATCTAAAGGCAAATCTCCTTTTCATGTGGACTTTTCTATAATCTCGACCATACACTGCATTTTCATCATTAAATATCATTCCACCATAGGTGGCCCTCAAATCTCAAAAATACTACTAAAAAATAAATGGTGCTATAAATTCTGTAATGTGAAACAGAGGCATCTCAAAGATTCAACACACATAGTTTTAGACCAATATTTATTTTGTAAATATTTGTTTCTGTTATTTACCTGAGCGTGTTACAGAAAACATGTGCTTCTTCCTTAAACAAAATATTGCTTTCTTTTCTTTGCCTCATTCCTGACCTCGTTCTCTTTCCCATTTGTACATTTTCTTTAATAGTAGCAACCTATTTAAAATACATAATTCCTAAAAAAAGGCATATCTGTAATGAAAAAAATTAAACAAAACCAGGACATATAAGATAGGAGTTCTGCCCTGCCCAATATCACCCAGCTCAGTCTACACTGGCAGACACTGCTAATACCTTGATGTATGGCCTTTTAATCCATTTTCAATGCATGTGCAAACCTAAGTAAATTGTTTTTTCCCATCTTATTTTGTGATATACATACAAGTTTATAACTTCCCTTTTTAGTAACAATACATCTTGGACTTCATATTTCATTGTTTATAAGATCTTCCTCTTTCCTATATCTTGTAAAATTTCCCATTATATGAATGTATTGTAGTTTGTAATGTGGGACATATATGTGTGTGGGGAGGTGTTGTTGTATGTTAGTATAAAAAACTTTCAGTCCTTTGAAAGTTTTGCAAATACTCCTTTAGGATAAATTCCTAGAGTGGAAATGATGGATCAAAGGATAGGCACATTTCACAATTAAAAAGACGTTGTCAAAAGTTTGTATCAATCCCCCAGAAACAGATTAGAAGGATACTAGTTTTCAGATTAATTCTAGAATTATGAACATTTTTCAGTGTTTTACCTGCTTATTGAGTCCAAGGCATCTATAAAGAAATAGTTTGTAGCATGAATTCATATATATTATGCCACTAAGTCATCAAAAGAATTTTTGAAATATATTTTTTAATCTTCACTTGTAGAAGAGAAAGTTTAGGCATGAGAGAATAAATTACTTGTTCAAAATCGCACAAATAATAAGTTGGAAATCAAACTCTGAGGTCACACACTGAGACTTGATAAATATGGATATTTAATCCAGCTACATTATGTTTTGATACTTGATAATATTTTGACTTCAGATATATTTTTCAATTCAGCATTATCCTATATTATTCTACTTGAAAGTCTGTATATTTTAGGGGTGCCTGGGTGGCTCAGTTGGTTAAGCGTCCGGCTTCGGCTCAGGTCATGATTTCACAGTTCGTGGGTTTGAGCCCCACATCAGGCTCTGTGCTGACAGCTAGCCCAGAGCCTGGAGTCTGTTTCAGATTCTGTGTCTCCCTCCCTCTCTGACCCTCCCCTGCTCACACTGTTTCTCTCCCTCTCAGAAATAAAGAAAAAACATTAAAAAAAGTGAAAAAAAAAGCTTATTTTATTTTTGTGAACATCCTTATGTATGTAAACATTATCTTCTCCTTAAATATTCTCTTAAAAGTTTTATTTTGGGGCACCTGGGTGGCTTAGTTGGTTAGCTGTCTGGCTCAGATCATGATCTCATGGTCCAGCCCCATGTGGGGCTCTGTGCTGACAGCTCAGAGCTTGGAGCCTGCTTCAGATTCTGTCTCTCTCTCTTTGCTCCTCCCCTGCCTGTGCTCTGTGTGTGTCTCTCTCTCAAAAATAAATATACACTAAAACAAATTTTTAAGCTTTGTTTTGTTAGGGTTTGGGTGGCTCAGTAGGTTAAGCATCTGACTCTTGATTTTGGCTCAGGTTATGATCTCATGGTCATGAGATTGAGCCCCGCATGGGGCTCTGTGCTGGGTGTGAAGCCTGCTTAAAATTCTCTCTCCTTCATTCTGTGTCCCTCCCCAGTTTCCATCTGTGTGCTCTCTCTCAAGAAAAAGTTTTGTTTTTTTTTTTTCTTTTAAAATGTATATTAAATTATGGAGACAAAAGTTAACTTACAGAATATAAATACCTACTTTTTATGATGCAAGTCAATTAATAAGGTAGCAAATGCTAACATTTTCTCTGCAGAGAGGCTACTGGCATTAGTGTTAAGAGGGTTTTGGGTCAGAGACATATTAGAGATCTATTTGTGCTACTTTCTGTCTGGATGACTTTAGGAACTAACCTTTCTAAGCCTATTTTATGCATCCCTGTTACAGAGATATGGATGTATTTACCTTAAGATTGCCATGAGGAAGAATAAACAAAAGCTCCTTTGTGAAGTGATTAGTAAAGAGACTGGCATATGAATGGCTCTCAATCATACTGCTGCCACTATTATTGTCATTATTGTTGTTCAGGCTTTTACTATTATAGGTAATTTTTCAGAAACAAATTTCACAAAATGAGATATTCCCATAAATATTGGCTATCTTTCCTGTGTTACAGAAATCACCATGTATATATCCATTAAGTTATTTTTTCATTCCTTTAGAATCTGTAATTTGCTATAATCATGATATGGTAAAGCTGAAAGGGACTTCAAAGATCACATAGTTATAAAGATAAAGACACTTAAGACCAAATCTGTTAAAATAATTTTCAAAGTCACAGATTCTTGTTGCCAAAGTAACAAGAATTTGATTTCTTGCCTCTGCTCTTTCTCTTTAGTGCTCATTAATTTATTTTCAAAATTATTGAGCACATTTGAAATATTTTCCAGTAATTAAAAAGTTGTAAGCCAAATATTGAAGAATTACTTTGGTATAGCTGGTGATTGAATACATATCTCTCCTCATTTTATTGAAATATGTCTCTGCCAGGTTAGAAATGTGTGAACTTTTCCTCTTCTTTAGTATGCACATTCAGGTATTTTTAAGGACAGATAATCAGATGGCAATTTTGGTAATTGTGCCGATTACTTTAGTAGGGAAAAATTTAATTAATTTTGTGTTTGTCATATGTCTTGTCTCTGTGATATTAGAGACACCTAAAACCTTTATCCAGTAACTACTTCAAATGAAAAACATCTCCATTTTTGCATGTAAAATTGTGCTGCAATTTTGTAATTGACTAGAATTATCTTATTATTATCGTAATACTAACTCAAGAAACTTAGACAATAAAAGAGAGAAATGAATTGTTTATAGAGGTAAGTGAAATTGAATGGTAGTTTTACCTTCATAGGTTAAAGCATTGGTTCTCTGCTAGTATGCCAGCAACTATAAAATCATGTCACACACACAAAAAGTAATTTTTTACTTGTATGATGACTGCCTTAAAAATAAGCTGGTTTCTAACTTTATTTTTTAAACTTTTTCATGTTTATTTTATTTATTTTGAGAAAGAAAGAGCGTGAGCAGGAGAGGGACAGAGAGAGTGGGGGAGAGAGAATTCCAAGCAGGCTCCATGCTGCCAGCACAGAGCCAGATGTGGGGCTCCATCTCACGACCTGTGAGATCATGACCTTAGCCACAGTCAAGAGCTGGATGCTTAACCCACTGAGCCCTCCACTGCCCACAGTGTCTCTGGTTTCTAATTTTAATTCACCAAAGAACATTTTAAGTTCAAGCTGGCCAGACAGCTATCTGTGGGTAAATAAGAAAAAATAATTGAAAATTTTTATTTTCAGGTTGGTTGTTTGTAACTTGGGTTCTTTTTCCATAGAAGTAATAAGAGTGATTTTTCTCAGGGGAAAGCCTAATAATCCATAGATAGCTCTAATATTATCCTCATACTGATGTTTGTATTGTGAGTCACAGTGACCTGTGTTGGGACCTTCCTGGGACCAAACCTTGAAGGTGAAGTAGAAGCATGAAGTTACTGGATGAAATTTAGAGAGGACAAGTTACTGAACCTGGAGAGTAGTGATGACTGGAGACACTGAGTCACTTACCTGTATATGTGTCAGACAGCAGTTCCTGCCAATACCCTTTTTTCTGCTACTGACATGCCATAACTTCTGTGTTGTTTTACCCCCCTGGCTGGACTCAGCTGAGACTGGGACAGATGGAGAGAAAGAACTTTCCTTACTAAAGTAAGTTAAGTTGACATTAGCCAAAGCCTCGTAATAAATGCTTCTGGAATATGATGATTAGAAGGACAAAATGCTTGATTTATTCTATCATGCCTTTACATTGAATAGTCATGAAAAATAAGGTGCTAAGTTGTACGAACAATGGATGATAGGAATAATGAGCAATGATTTGTTGGATCTGAGAGAAAATCTCTTTACCAAAGAACATGGCCCATAAGGTAGGCAGATGGTAAGAGCCTCAAAATCCCCCTTCCTTCTACTCCCTTTCCACACAAAAGGCAGATTCATGAGGTTTTGTTAATGGAGAAGGGAGCTCAGTCCTACTCTTGCTATATAAGAAGAGAGGGGCCATTTTAGATCCTTATCTTCTCCTTTACTCTCACCAAAAATTTAAAAAAATATATTTTTTCTTTTTTCCTCATCCCTTCACCAAGACACAAGAGGGTGTCTTGCCTGGGAATAGAAATGACTCAATTTTGTGTCTCTGAGATTAGCGCTGAAGAGCTAGACAGGAATAAGTAACAAAGACTGCAAGGACTATGCAAGCAGTTTGCTTTGTGGGTTGTAATTTTCTATTCACCTTTCTAGCAAGAGAAGAAAGACTAATAGATAATTTTGTTCAGGACCAAATTCTTCTGTTCTTCCTAAAAGCCGGGCAGGGGAGCCGAGTGATTTTTCGTCAAAACTGAATACCCACTAAGTATAATAAGGTATAACTAACACTTGACTCCGGATTAAGATCTTAGCAAGATTGTAATGCCCTATTGGGGAATCTATAAAGGGAAGTCATGATGTGATGGTACTACTGGCCAGACCACCATGTTTTCAGTAATGAATGACAACTATGAAAAGCAGCCTATAAATATATTCTGAAATTCCTAATTATACGTAGTAAGTAGGTGCTGCAGAAAAAATAATTTATGAAAACAATTTTCCTCAATTTTTCTGAAGAAAAATTCAGAAATCATCTGTTGTAGATCACTACTAAATTTACAAATACAGAGTTTATGGAACAATATATAAAAATGGTATGGTAGAGAAAACAGAAAGAGCTGGCTTGGAAGATGTAAAAAGGTAATTACAGAGGGATGTTTATAACTAGGTAAAGTCCTCAAGGAAATTAAAGATGCAGTAGCATTAATAAGGATAGTATGAATGGCAGTAGGAGGGTAACTAGTATCACAGGAAATAGGGAACTTGATATTGAAGGGAACAAAAGTTGCAAATGCATCCACAATGCAACAGGAAATGATGGAAAGGTAAAAAGGGGGTTGGAGGAGAATATGTTATCATATACAGAAAAATAACAATTGAGTTCACATACATATTTAATAATATATTTATATGTCTATCACTCTATATATGCACATTCACATATATTTACATAGATTATATGGATATAAGTTGTACACATTCCTACACAGAAAAGATAGCTGAATGTAGCAGAATAAGACTTTGATATAAAAAACATGATGTCTTTTTAAACTTAGTTCATTGAAATATATCATACAAATCAGCAACAGATCATAATTGTACATAATTTGTAAATCATCATAAAATGAAAAAGTCTATGTAACCACTACCGAAGTTAAGAAACTCAGAAACATTTTTAGTATTTATTTATTTTTGAGAGAGAGAGACAGACAGACAGAGCATGAGCAGGGGGTTGGGAGGTGAAGCGGGGAAAGTGCAGAGAGAGAGAGAGGGAAACACAGAATCTGAAACAGGCTCCAAGCTCTGAGCTGTCAACACAGAGCCCTACACGGGGCTTGAACTCAGGAATGGCGAGATCATGACCTAGGCCAAAGTCAGACACTTAAACAACTGAGCCACCCAGGCACCCCAAGAAATTCAAAAACTTGCCAGCATCCTGAAGCTCCCTTGAAACCTTCTCACTCTCTATCCCTTCCCTCCTGTCCACACATATCCATTCTTCTGACGGAATAATCTTGCCTGTTCCTGAACTTTATTTATGTAAAAGTAATCATATCGCACATATTCTTTTACTTCTAGTTCCTTTTGATCAACATAACATTTATGAAATTCATCCATTTGTTATGTGTAGCTTCAGTTCATTTGTTATCATTTCTGTAAGGTATTTCACTATATGAATATATCACAAAATAATTATCCACCCTTCTATTTATGAACATTCTATCTGTTGCCAGGTTTTGGCTATTGTACATAATGCTATGGGTATTCTCAAAAACATCTTTTGATGCATCTCCAGATGCAGTTCTGTTAGAGTGAAGTTGTTAGGTGTGTGAAACATTACACTTTGTAGAAAATGCCAAAGCTTTCTAGAGCAATTGTACCAACTTATACCACCACCACCAGCATATCAGTGTATCAGTTTCTGTTGTGCTTTAGCTTTTGCCAACTTAGCATTTCAGTTTTTCAAATTTTAGCCATTCTGTTAACAGTGCACAGTGGTTTCACACTGCACCTTGAAATTATACTTCCATCATGTCTAGTCAAGTGGAGCGTCTTTAAGTATATTTCTTGGTTTTCTGCCTACTGTCTTTTATGAAGCTTCTTTTCAAGTCTCTTGCCTATTTTTCTCTTGAGTTGTTTTACTTTTTCTTATTTATTTGTAAGAGTTGCAAATTCTATATTTTGGATTCCCTTTCACAAGTTTTAAATGTCTATTCTCTGCCAACACTGTATGATCTTAAACATCTGCTTTACGAAGTCTTGATACCTGATCGAGCAAGTCTTCCCACATTACCTTCTTCAAAGACACCTTTGGCTCTCTGAATTTCCATATCAATTTTAGAAACAGCTGGTCATTTTCTACAAAATATATGGGTATGGTTTTGATTGGCATAGCATTGAATGTACAGGTCAACTTGAAAAATAATTGGCAACTTTACAAAAGTGAATTTTAATAATGTTTTATATTCCTGGTAATTCCCATTATTTGATAATCCTTCTCTTCCTACTCCAGTCCAGGGAGGAACAAGATATTTCATGCTCATTATTTCAGGTACTTAGTAGCAAAACAGAACGTAAATCAAAGTCATCAATTTTTACTTTTGTACCTCATGGCAGAGCTAACCAAGAATCTGCAAGTCCTTGGTCGTAAGTCAGAAAGAGTGTGCATGTTGAGAAACTGTAGAGTGACAGAATGTTCAGCTGGCAAATATTGGCTTGAAATAGAATCATAGTTCAGATATATAAAATATGAAAAACCACATGAAATTTAAGTATTTTAATAATTTTAAATTTTGTTAACTAAAATTCATTAATTTATTAATTTGGGAAAGTCAGATTTTCTTTACCCTATAACTTAAGGCAAAATATGTTTGAACACAGTACAGAGTTAATATAAAAGATAACACTGTAAAATTATTGGAAAACTTGAGATATATTTATTTGATTTTCAGATATGTAAATAAGGATTTTCAACAGAATATAAAGGTAAAGAAGAAAGGGGCACCTGGGTGGCTCAGTTAGTTAAGCGTCTGACTCTTGATTTCAGCTCAGGACATGATCTCATGGTTTGTGAGTTTGAGCCCTGCATTGGGCTCTGCACTGACATTAAAAAAATAGGAAAGAAGCAAATAGGGAAAGATTGATGGGTAGTCATATGAGTAAGAAGTCTAAAACTCCTTGATACAAAAGTAAAATCTAAATCAAAAATATTACTGATATAAAAACTAAAATCCATATTAGATAGAAAAGTCAACCACCTGAAAATAAATACTTATAACAGGTGTCTAATAATAAAATGAAAAAACCCTCATTTTAATAAAATGCAAATTTAGAGTTCTACTCTTTTCAATACTAAATTGAAAGGGCAAGCAATGGATTAATACCAAATATTGAGTAAGGTGCTGAAAACCTGCAATCTCATTTACTACTGATGATAGACAATAAAAATGTTTCTGATAATCAATTTGAAAATAGGTAGTACATGCCTTTAAAATATTTATTTCATTGATTTTACCCAATATTCAAAGAATATAGTCTAAGGAAATGGAAATACACATTTATGGTACCATGATATGGCAATAAAAACATAGTAGCCACCTAACTACCCAACAATAGGGCATTAATTAAATATTTTATAGTGAATGGTAATAGATTCTCTGCTGCTGTGTAAAAAAATTACATTTTATATGTTTAGTAATGTGGGAAAATGCTCACAATACATGTAGATGATTTAAAGGAATATGTTGATATCAATAAATGATAGAGCATAAAATCTTAATTTGTAAAAATATGTTTATAGAAGCTCTTTTACCTGATCTCTGGTATACAGAAATGTCTGGCATTTCCTTCTCCTTTTGTACAATATCTTCCCCGATATCAATACTTATAGAGAGCTGCAGCTCCCTAGAGTGCCAGCACTTTTGTTCTACCTGTTGACTTATGTATGTAGACAGAGATGATTGTTTTTTGTCTATTAAATTCCATTCCTGAAACCAATACTATACTATATGTTAGTATATACATATGCTATATGTATAACAAGAATTTACATAAAAATTTGAAAAATAAAATAAATTATATATATGTATATATTATTTTACTTGGTGTTATACTTAAAAAGTTTAATTATGGGTTAAAACGCCTAGCAAACTATGAATGCTAAAAGAGTAATTGTTGATATAAACTGAAGAGAATTATTTGGTGAAAGTCAATAAATGTGGCTACTCCAATTAGAGAATTTGCTTAAATTACATGTGGAGAAGAAAACTGCGAAACACCAGGATAAAGGATTAAAATCTGGAAATCTGCACTAATATTTTTCAGATGTCTGTATTATTGTTCTCATCGTAGGGAAGCTAATCTGTAAATAGTTTATGGTTCACTTGGAATATGATTTATATTATAAAGATGACACGGTGATCCCATCAAAAGCCCTGTAGCCAGAAAAAAAATTTAGTTCTTCATAAAAAAGTTAGTGAAGAAATGATTATATATTAACTTTCAGACTGTATGTGTATAAGTTAAAAGGATTCTGTACCTTCTAAAACCTTTTCTTATTAACCAAAGAGTGCTGGCTATCAGATAGGAGGGCTTCGACTGCATATGTTTGTATAAAAACATGTATTAGGATCTTAACATCAGAATGTTTTAATGGTTGTCTCTTGATCATCATCATGGCTTTTCCCCCCACAGATTTATTTTCCAATTTTTCTGGAGTGAATATGAATTACTTTGATCACAATTTAAAGTTATTTGAAACAAAAAGAACCTCCTAAGCCCCTCCTCCTCAAAAGGTATTAGGATTCTTGCCCAAATATGGGGCCATTGGGCTTGTTGCCCACCTGTGGGGTGAGTTTGAGGTGCTTGCTTCCATAGCTGTGGCCCCCATTGGACTTTGTAAAGGCTGAAGGGACCAGATACGGGGCCATCTGTTCTGTGTTCTGATGGACGCATCTAGGGATGGGACAGTCTGTCCTAAGTTTTTTCAAGTCTAGCAACTACACAAAGCTCACGATACAAACAAACATACACTACAGCAGGCAAATGTACTTAGTGCCTTGCCAGTGTCCAGAACCAGGTTATGAACGATAATCCCTGCGAAGGACTGACATCTTGCATGGCAAGGGCTTCCAGACCCTGCCCCAGCACTCCAGATATACTTAGCTGGCAACTTATTACAAGCAGGTTATACACTAACTATATCACATATACCACGTGTCTGCCACTTAGCACATGACCACCAATCCTTTGCCTCGCACATAGTAATTCAGAAATAGTATGTTTTTCTTTGGAAGATTGTGAGAGGGGTATGTGTGAAAATAAATTAGGTTTAAATGATAAACTATATGATAGTAGGGTCTATGGCTTTTTTGTGTAACTTCTTGAGGCTAAATACAGCTTGAACCATGTTGGAACTAAGAGCTAGTTAATGTGCTAGTGAAGCATCTTCCCTTTTCCATGAGTGTTTTATGTCCGTGGTGTAATATTAGGTGATGACATTTTCTTTTGAATTATATTTATATTCCCAAACCCAATTCCCTAATTTGCTTTTCTCTTCTAAAGTCTCTCCCCGCCCCCCACCCTAAAGTCCATAGTATTAAAAAAAAAGACTTATTCCTTGAGAAGATATTGAGCTTTTGCTTAGGGTCACACATAAAGGAATTTGATTTAAATAATCACAGGAGTTAAATTGCATCTGTCAGGGAGTTCTACATTTTTGGCAGTTATAGGTTGCCTTTTCAGTTTAATGATGAAGATTTGACTTTGTTGGATTTTTTCTTCTTAGTAAAATGAATGGTGCATCTTTCTTTAATTGTGATCCTCGTCAACCATTTGGCCCAGTAATGGTATGCAAATTAAACTCTTTAAAAATTAATGCTAACATTTATTAAATAATGCATCATACAAAAAGTTAATTTGAAATTCCAAGTTGGACTCCCTGTCTGCTCATGAGAAAGTATTTTTTTTGTGTGCCATCTTCATAAAACATCTTTATAGTCTTTCTAAATACCTTGAATGTTTTTCCAGTATTTTGCAAAATTATCACTATGGAGACTGTTCATGAAGACACTCTTTATGCTTTTCAGTTTGACTTGTATAAACTCTCAGATTTTGAATTTATGTCACTGCTCTCATTTTATAAACTTAAAAGTGCTTACAAATGTTTCTTCAACCAAAATTTAACAAGTCTACCTAACGCCTATAAATATATATATTTAAATTATACAAGCTTGCATTCGCTTCTGATTTTCAATGTATATCACATGCTAGTTTGTCAGTTGTAAACCTTATGTAATGTCTCCGCCCAGACAGCAATGAGCACTGATATTCAATGTTGTACATTAGTGATTTTGTAAATTTGATCTGGCGATTTTAAATTAAATTGTGACCATGATCAGCATAATCTATGAATAAGCCTTCTTAGAACTGAGGGGCAGCTTGACTTGGTCCTCGGAACAAGAGTCCAGGAGCATGACAGCTGGGGTTTGCGTGCCAATCTTACCAGGTGCTAGCTTGGTGACCTCAGACAAAGTCCTTAAATTCCTGACCTCAAGTGTCCTCATTTGTGAAAATGACAGTAGTGATAGTTCTTTTCTCATAGGGTTGTAATGAAATTTAAAAGAAATAATAAAGTATTGACCCATAGAAAACACACAGTAACTGTTAATGTCTTATTATCTTGAACATTTTATCTCACTGAGAAAACTGTAGCTATGCCATGGAAGTGAATCTTCAAAGGATTGACCATAATTTAAATTTGACTTGCTAACCTAAGAGCAAGAGTCAAAGATCTCTTCACTTTTCATTGTTTATAGGAAAGGAACTTGGGAAAGTGTGAAATTTTTCATTTTAGCTGTTTCTTCCATTCCATGTGAATTACTAAAAGAGAGAGGGCTTCCCATGCATGTCTTCAATAAGCTTTCATCGAACATCTACTATATGCAAGGCTTTGAGATGACATTAGGCACGTGAACATCGTAAGAGGAGATATGGGTCTTATCCTCAAAGAGTTATCTGTATAATTAGCAAGATTCTAATAATTAAGTCAAACATAAATTTAAAAAACAGTATTTAAAGAATTTAAATAATGAAAAAATTCATGAGAAAATGTAATTAAACATATAAACGGTGACATAAATAATAAGTAGGTTTGCTTATTTTATATTTATTTATAGAATATATTTATAAAATATATATTTATTTCATAAAATATGTGAAGCCCCCATGCCAAGCATTGAAGGAATAAAATCATTATGGTTGGATTGGTCTATGAGGGCTTCATGAGGGTGGTGGACCTCACAGTGGCTTCATCTCTTAGACTGTCCTATAAGGGTTAATAAGCTACATACATAGTTAAATTGGAAGGGGTATAACCTAAGGGCTCAACAATTGGCATCACATCTAATTACTGTTCAGATCCACCCTGCAGAGAGTTTACTGAGTTTTCATCAGGAAGAGACTATCATAGGTCACAAGCCTGATCATCTCAATAGTTCTGTATTTATTGAGGACCTAGTCAGTATCGCCACATGCCTACTCCCTGACCCCTGCAAAAA
>NW_027533334.1:1967099-2124599 GCF_008692635.1 Crocuta crocuta | reverse complement strand
CCCACCCCCTTCCCCCCTAAAAAAAAAAAAAAAAAAAAAATGGAGTACGTCCTAAGCATTGGGAAGAAAGAAATAAATTCATTGCTGGTTCCTGGCCTTCAGCTGCTCACAGAACGTGTAACAAATATTTGTTATGCTTTATGATACATGCGGTGATAAGAGTAAGCCAGAGGTGTGATGAATAGGGGGGGAGAAGGGGGATGTCTGTTTCAGGGAAGGCTTGAGAGAAGAGCCAGAGTTTTTCATTCTTTGCATTCCTGAATAGAAGCCAAATAAAAGTTTTAATTTTGGATCAGTTGAGAGTGCTTCACAACTTTTTCCTTTCCACAGAATCTAAAGCTATGATCAGTGAGTAAAAATTGCTAAGATAAGTATCAGTCAGCCATGAGTCTGTGGGACAATCACTCTGTTTGACCGACACTTTGGTGTCATTAGAGTGTTTCAAAAATGGATTTGGGGTTTAGATATCTGAGTGAGTTGGAGAATACTCTAAATTACAAATAAGAGAGTGTTTCCAATTAATAATGGATCTAAGCAAATGCTGTTTCCACTATACTTAAGGGAGGTGTTTTTAAAAAAATTGTTCACCTTTTTCTTTATTTGTTCAATCATTTATGCATATGCCAGCCTCTGTACAAAACTTTCGGCTGATTTGGAAATGAACAAGCACAATTTATTTTACGGTCTAATGTTTTATACATAGTTGTCTTATGAAATTGCCAAAGTCTGTTAGTTGGTAAGAATAATCATCTCATAGGCAGGGGTGTATTCCACTGTAGTATGGTCTTAGATGCAAAGACAACCTAAAATAAGGGGAACTTTCAGATGCCTGGGTGGCTCAGTCGGTTAAGCGGCCAACTCTTGATTTCAGGTCAGGTTATGATTTTATGGTTCCTGAGACTGAGCCCTGCTTTGGGCTCCATGCTGACAGTGCAGAGCCTGCTTAGAGTTCTCTCTCTCTTTTCTCTCTTTGCCCCTCCCAGGCTCTCTCTAAAATAAATAAATAAATGTTAAAAAACAAAATAAGATAAAGGAAACTTTCACGTACTGACTAATTTATTAGATATCAAATCAACTCAACAGGAAACCATATTAAAATAATTAAGATAAAATTCCTTAAACTTAAGGGCAGCACAGCCTAAATTCAAATGATGAATAGGACATTTATTAGAATATTGCATTAATATCAAGTCATTATAATTTTAAGTGATGGTTAAGAAATTGGTGGATTTCTAAGAATGCTACTGTTCCCACTAATAACGACTGTCAAGTGCTTCATAATGTAAGCTATAGTTCTTACAACAGGTGCGTAAATATGTACGATCATCTCTATTTGCAAAGGAGGAAACTGAGACTGAGAAATGCTGAGTGATTTGCCTTCTGTCAGGAAGAAGTCGATAAGTGGTAGAGCCTATACTGTATTTAATCTCTACTCTGTCAGGAGTTTGTCTAATAGAAAAGAGATATTTCCAAATGGTCAACAGTGAAAGAATTAAGATTGCTTAGCTTTTATGCACTGAATTTTAATTACAACATCTGAAGAATTTTTTGAGAAGGCTGCTTTCTCTGCTTTATTGTGGTCTGGGTAGATCAGATGCTGATAATTGTGGAGGTAAATATCTCAGTATATGTGTCTCTTTAAGAAAAAACTTTAATATGTGGGTTAGGGACAGAGAGTAAGAGAGACAGAGGAGCTGACATGGGCTCTGAACTGACAGCAGAGAGTCCAGTGTGGGGCTCAAATTCACAAACCATGAGATCATGACCTGAGCTGAAACCAGAAGTCAGACACTTAACCAACTGAGCCACTCAGGCATACTAGTGTACATGGATCTTATAGAAACTACACAAAACAAATTGTCTCATATTTTACTAGAATTGATATAGAAAATACTAGAGCAGGAAAATATAAATATGTATACGTATATGAACGCTGGGGGTAGTGTAGCTAGTACTACATAATCCTTATCATTATATTATGCAGGGGCGGGCTTCTGGAATGGGTCTTATCTCAGAGCCTGATTGAATGGTGGGAGATAGACAGCTGGCAGAGATGGGAGGGGTGTCATTTCTGGCAGAGGCTGGGTCTTAAAGGTGGGAGTTAGTAAAGGGCTTTGAAAAACATGTTTAAAAGAATAGAGGGATTAGTCAGGGTAGTTGAAGATAAGAGAGGTGAATTTTTGGTGTCCTTAATGAAACATTTGGAAGCAAAAGAAAGTTTTCTTCTTGTTCTTGATTTTAATACAGGGTTGGGATTCTACCGTAATGCCCCACCTGATTCATGCCATGGCAGGTATTGTATAGGACCTTAACTGGTTTAACTCTAGTTAAAAATAAAGATGGCCTGACCAACTGTTGAGTGCTGAGCACGGGAGTATAAATTGGTATGACTATTTTATTACTAAAAGTATTCTTACCCAATAGTCCCTGGAAAACAGAACCTGAATTAAAGAATTAAGAAGTGATGCTTTATCTAGGGGTGCAATTCCAAGGTAGTGAAGGTGAGAAAAGGGGAAGTGAAATTGTTAAGGATGGAAAGCAATGCAAGGTGACATGTTCTCTTGCTGGCCACTGTTTGATGATGATAATCCTAAGAGAGTTGAAGATATTGCTTTAGGAGCTGCACCCACTTGGCCACACAGAGTATCTCTGATTGGACTGCATGGCAAAACCACCTCAGAATGTAAGGTGGGAAGAGAAGGACTTTGTCTGGATGTCAGCACTTCCCATCTCTTTTTTCTTATTGGTTAAATGTCATCTGTCAGAACATGCCACTCCCACCGAACACACACATCCCTTCAACAGCTGCTCAGAACCCAGATCCTACACTTGTCAATGCAGTGTGACACTGAAGTCTAGAAGTGGGGAAGGAAACCAGGGATTTTGGGTTGGTATCTGGTTGGGCTGGTTGGCTTTAGGATCACCAATGTGTAAGCAGACTTGGATGGTTGTGACTATGTCAGAGCAAGGGGCTGAAGGTCAGAAGAATCTGAGGAAGTGGAGAGTTAACACACTTATTTCCTGTTTATTATATGTCAGCACCCCACTTGCACTTCACGTGCCTTATTTCTTTTGATCTATTGTTATTCACATTGTGCAATGAGGTATACCAACCTTAGAGAACTAAAGTTACTTATCCTTGGATTTGAAACCAAGCAGTTATTGATAGTTGATTGGAGGACAACTTCTTTTTTGCCCTTCCCTGCTCTTTCCTCTTCTCTCTCTTCCCTTCCCCTTTCTTACCTCCCTCCCTTCCCTCCATTCATTCACTCTCTCTCTCCTTTTCCTTCATCCCCCCTCTTCATTCTCCCTCTTCTCTCCCTCTCTCTCCCCTTTCCCTTCTCTCTCTCTCCCTTCTTTTCTTTCTCCCTTATTTCACTCTTTCCCCCTTCCCTTTTCTCTTCAATAAATATTTTAAATTGCCTACTGTATACTAGGAACTGCTGTAACTGCTAAGAACACACAAACATGGTTCTTCCTCTCTTCCTTTTTTCAATTAAAAAATGTTTATTTATTTATTTTTGAGAGAGAGGGGTGGGGGGTGGAGATTATGAGCAGAGGAAGGGCAGAGAGAGAAGGAGACAGAGAATCCCAAGCAGACTTCAGGCTGTTGGTGCAGAGCCCAGTGCGGAGCTTGAACTCACACACCCAGAGATCATGACCTGAGCCAAAACCAAGAGTCGAATGCTTAACCAACTTAGCCACCCAGGTGTCCCTGATCTCTTGCTTCTTAAAATCAAATTGGGGAATGGGAAGGAGATAGACGTAATAAAAAAGTAAACAGAATATTTTCACATGGTGATTTGTGTTAAAAAGACAATGAGAGGATATGTGAAGGCTACTGCAAGTGTATAAAAGGGGTGAGGTGAGAGAAGATACTTCTCTAAATAGTGTGTCCAACAATGTCCTTTCTAGTGGGGCGGTGACACTTGATTGATATATGACTCATGGTAAATAACCTGGACACAGGTCAAGTAGGCTGCTAAGCGGGGATTAGATATAGAAGAAGCTAATTAGGAGGCTACAGGAGAGATCCAGGCCAGCAATGATGGGCTAGACTGGGATGGTAGCATGGAGATGAGGGAAGGGGATAGGTACAATATGGAATTGAGAAATAGAACCAAATAGAGGTCACAATGATGACCCTTAGGCTTTTGATGTAAGCAATAGGACAGATGGTGTTTCCATTCATTGAGATGAAAAAGATAAGGGGAAGAACGGGTTTAGTGTAGAGGGTAAAAATTTCTAAGTTGGATATACTAAGTCTGAGCTGTCTACTAGCCATATAAATGGAGGTACAAGGAAACTGTCGAATACACGTCCCTGGAGTTAGGTAAGAGATAAGGACTAAAAATAAAATTTTGGGAGTCATTGGTATAGAAATGAAACTGAAAGCCATATTTTATTTAAACATGAGTTTTACAGAGAGCTGAGAAAACAAATGCTGTGCTGTTGCAGGGATTTTTCTTTTCTTCTCTCTTTCTCTCTCTCTCTTTTACTTATTCTGACTCTCTTCACTCTTAAATATAACAAAAAATACTTGCATTTCCCAGCAGACCTAAGACAACTTTACAACAATTTGTTCTTTGTTACAGCCCTAAAATATGAACAATCTGTCCTTTTGGTTTTAGTATTCAATTAAAAAACCCCATGTGCTTTAACATTCTTTAAATTTGTAAACCAGAGCTTTGTAAGAAGTGGTCATCTCTAGAGAATTAGAAGAAGCAACCATCAATGGGCGCTAATAACATATCCATGCATAGTCTCACAAAAGGGGTCTCTATTTTTCTTACCTATAAAATATACAACTATACTTACTAAGAAATAGAATACAAACAAAGGCACTTAAAAATGGTCAATTCATGTTTGTATTTTAAATCATAGAAGGTGAAGATAATACAGAAGAATGAACTAATTTAGCACATTTCTAGAATGACTTTGTTAAGTGAAAGCAACTGTCATTGTAGAGAACTTTTGGAAGGAATGTGAGATGCCACAATGCATCATGGAACCCATCTTTGGGTGCCTGGTTTACAGCAAGGCCAAAGAAATTTTGCAGAAAACAATATTTTCTTTTCTTTTTTCTTTTGTTATGTTTTATTTATTTTTGAGAGCGAGAGAGACAGCGTGAGTGAGAGAGGGCCAGAAAGAGAGGGAGACACAGAATCTGAAGACAGGCTCCAGGCTCTGAGGTATCAATCAGCACAGAGCCCGATGCAGGGCTTGAACCCACAAACCACAAGATCGTGACCTGAGCCGAAGCCGGACACTTACCTGACTGAGCCACCCAGGTGCCCCAACAACATTTTCTTTATGCTGCTAAATATCCTACCATTCTCAGAGCTAAGAAAAGAGTTGGCTTTCAATAAATATTCACAGAAGCATGGCTACATAGTTTCCCAAAGGCTCCTGTGCGGTTGAAAGCTCTCGCCTTTTAAGGAAACACTGACCATGCAGTATCCACATGGTGCCGGGCTCCATGTGAACGTAATACCTTGGCTTGTAAAACATATTCAAAGTAGTGGGTTTAATATCCAAATGTTAAATCCTACTTTATATCTGGCTGTGTACCATGAATAGTATATGGCAGGTCTAGTACAGAACAGAATATGAACTGCATTTAGACTAGGAATCAGTGAAGAAGGAAGAGTACTTCTCTCTGGTATTTGAGAAGATTAGTTTCAATTCCTGATAGAGATGGAAATTTTGAACGTTTTCAAAAACAGGAGGAAGAGAATGGATCACTTGTGAGCTGGAGCTTATTCCTCGTATTCAACTAAGAAGTATTGGAGGAGGAGCACATGGGTGGTTCAGTTGATTGAGTGTCTAACTCTCACTCAGGTCGTGATCTTGCAGGTTCGTGAGTTAGAGCCCCACATCAGGCTCTGGGCTGACAGCTCAGAGCCTGGAGCCTCTTTTGGATTCTGTGTCTCCTCTCTCTTTCTCAAAAATAAATAAACAAACATTAAAAAAAGAAGTACTGGAGGAGGTGGGTATGAGCCCACATATCATACCTATCTTACCACAAGCCGTGATTCTGCTTTTTTATACAGCGAGCAGCTAAATATTTTGACCAATTCTGTGGAAAATTGAGGACATGGTAGATCCGAAAAATCTGGAGAAAATCTGGGAGATGGTAGCTTACAAAAAAGTGTTACAAAGCTTACAAAACAGTATTTACTGATTAGAAACTAACCAGGAAGAGGCATAGTTGAATAAAATATGATTAACTGAATTACATGGACAAATAATCATATTGTCTATTGATAACTTTCTGAATTTTAATTTGTTGGAGATATTAAAGATGGTATTATCCTTATTGATTATGACTGAAACTGTGAGCTTATGGTCAAAAGTAGGTCTAATTGTTTCTGTATTTTTAAGTGTATATTGAATTCATGTCAGCTAAACACATCTTATCAAATTCTTTCAGATTATAGGCATCAATTTAGAATCTCTATTCCTGTTCATGACTTTAAACAAAAAAACAATCTCTAGGTCTTGATGTTTAATTTTTCCTGCAGCAAGAAGGACTTTTGCACTGTCTTGCAAAACAAGACCTTTGCATTGTTCAAAGAAAATTAAAATAGTTATGTCTCACGTCACTTTCTTTTGTATCTCCTCATACTTCCTGGAGTCTCTTAATTTTATCGCTCAATTTATCATTTTTCTGATACATTCTACTTACCACTATCAGATTAATGTTTCTGAGAGTCTATATTAATTTTTCTGCTTAAATATCCATAATGTGTTTTCCCAAAGTGTCCCATGTATACTATGTCCAGGTAATATAAACAAGGAATAGGTACTTCATTGCTTTTGGGAATTGCTGTACACTGTCTTTCACTCTCAGGGACCCCAGTACCCATTAGCATATTAAAGGCCAAGAGAATTCCTAGAGCAAAAATACCTATCTAATTTTGTTTAACCCAAATGATTCCAAAATTATTTGAACTTGAACCCTTCGTCCTCCATAGGGACCACACTTTGAAAAATGCAAATCTAAAGATGTCTGATTATATTAAAAATCTTCAAAGATCTGTTAGAACTATAAAATAGATATGAGATCAAAAAGTCCAATCATTTCACTTTACAAATAGTGTAACGGGACTAAGAAAGGGCAAGAGGCTTATCAAAGTTCACACTAGCAAGAACTTTCTCAAGTTAGCAAAGACACGGAATTTTACTCTCAATTTCAAAGCCTGTAGTTCTTTTCATCATGTTTTGCTTTCTTTCAACATGAGTTCTAGAAGCTAAAGATTCCCTTTTCCACATCTTATCTATTATTTATGACTTCTCATAATGGCAGAGTGTATGGGAGACCATGGTTTAGAATTATTTATTCAGAATTCAGTGCTAACACTGAACAGAGTGCTGGTGGACAATAGTGAGGACAATAACCATAGTTCTTGCTCAAATGGAGCGCATTGCTTAGTAGGGTGGTCAGACATAAAGTAGGCAAGTTAATAAATAGGAAGTTACAAGTTTGAACAGATAATAGCAAAGCTGCATGCTGATTTCTGTGATTGGGAATGAAGGTGGAAGCCTGTTTAGATAGGGCTCATAGGAAGGTTCATTTCATAAGAGGTAACATTTAAACCAAGAGAGAAGCCAGCTGTGCAAAGACCCAAGGACAGGAACTTTCTAGATAGGATACTCACACAGAAGGAAATAGGAGTGAAACATTTGAGGAGTTTTTTAGGAGTGAAACAATGGCCCAGGTGGCTTGATTGTGGTGAATTAGGGGAACATGGTAGTGGGTGAGTTTGGATGGGCCACTTAAGTATTCATGATTTAGCTCATTGTAGGCTATAGAAAACTGTTGAATTTTAAAGAGGACAGGAAGCTATAGCTTCATGTGGTGGACTGGTGGTCATTTATTTCACAAGTGGTATAGTAGATTCCAGGTAATTGCTTCAGTGGGGAGATGGCCATTCCCATCAGCTCAGCTTGGCAAGGGACCACTAGTCTTGTGGAAGAATGTAGAAGTAATTAAATATTTGTTGCTACAGCATGTATGTAGCTGAGAATAAGGAGACTGATAGGTGGGAGCACCCTGTTAGGGATGGTGCTGTCAGTACAGTTGTATGGGAAGAGAGGAGGCTTGGCCGGTGATGGAGATGCGATGGCAGAAAGATCTTCCTGTGGCCTTCAGACTAGAATGAAGTGGTCAGATATGGTAGTGAGCAGAACAGCAGAGGGACAGGCAATAGGCTCTGCAGTTGTTAGGGCAAAACTTGGAAGCTTCCAGCCCCCGTGGACTACATATGAGTTGGTTGTGAAGGACACTTGATGAGAAGGGTTTTTGTCTCGTGGATAGTAGTACAAGTAAACGTGATCTGGCTGTGATTAGCATCGTAGTGTAGGCTGTACAGGCTCCAGCAAAAATTATCAGTATGAAACTGATGGTATTTGTACACACTTTCATCCTACAAATAAGGATTTCCCTGAGACATTCCCCTGGGTATGCTCTTTTCCAGCCTAAGAGTTGTATTTTCTTTTCATCACAGCAACTGAATAAACTTCCTCTACAATATAAGCTCTGAGTCATTATTTTAAATTGGTTTTTCCCATACAGATTTCCTTCTTTCCTTCTTTCCTTCCTTTGTTCCTTCCTTCCTTTCTTCTTTCATTGTTTTTTGTTAATTCTGTGCACACGTAAGCCTAGACAATGGAGACTCGTAATGAACAAGATAGAGAAGATTCCTGATCTCCTGGAGCTGACATTCTCTAGGCAAATCTCCTAATATTCTGAGTTAGAATTTTCCCTGCAGTAAAAAGGATTATCAGAAGTTTGTAGTGTTTGAAACCCAGAGTACAAGCAAACATTTTGTTGTAAATTGAATATGATTTCTGCTTACCAAAATATAATTTCTATTCCTAATGTGGATATTAGGAAGGAACTAGTCAATCTTATGATATTATTTTGGTTAAGCAAGGGAACATAATGACTTATTTTTAAATCACAGATTCAAACAAAAATTTATGTATAAAGATGTTTATTTTAAAATTTTAGAATAACTGAATGTGAAAAAAATAGGGCAAAAGTAGATACATAGTGACTTGGTATCATTATACAATATTACATACCATTAAAACTCATGCAATATTATGTAGTGATTAAGACTGTGGACACTGGGGGTACCTGAGTGGCTCAGTTGGTTAAGTGTCCGACTTTGGCTCAGGTCATGATCTCACTGCTCATGAGCTCGTGAGTTCGAGCCCCGTGTTGGGCTCTGTGCTGACAGCTCAGAGCCCGGAGCCTGCTTCAGATTCTGTGTGCCCCTCCTCCACTCACACTCATTCTTTCTCTCAAAAATGAATAAATGTTAAAAATGTTTTTAAAAAAAGACTGTGGACACTGGTGGCAGACATTATCTTGAAGAGGTTACTTAACACATCTTTTCACATGACAGGTTATGGCTTTCTCTCCAGGCCTGTGCATGTTAATCAACCTCATTCATTCTCACAGTTGCATAGCATAAATTGTACTGATATATATTATTGTTTAACCATCCCTCTGTTAATGGATATTTGAGTTGTTTCCCATAACTTGCTTACAAACAGTGCTTAAGTAGACATCATTGCACACATACTTTGATGCCCATGGGTTGTTATTTTAATAGGACTCAGTGCAAAAATTGGATTGGATTGCTGACCGATGGTTTGCACATTCATAATTGTGCAACTCCAAAAAGTTTGTGTCACTTCTGCTTCTCACAGTGACAAAGTTAATTTCTCCAAACCCTACAATTTAGTTTTGTACTTAACAAATGTTCATGTCATAACACGGCCTTTTTTATGTGCATCAAACCTCTTTGAAACTTCGTGTCACTTTTAGTTCTTTAATCCTTTGTGAGTTACTGACTCTTTACTTCAGCCTTCTGATGCTCATAATGACAATATCAACAGAATATTTTTATGCTTTGTATTAAATAATGCAGTATAAAATGCTAGCATTACATCTGGCATATTAAAAGACTCAGCAAATGCTGTTATAGAGCAGTAGTGAAAAGTGCCAATTGTGGAACCAGACTGTCCTGCTCACATCCTGTTCAGCAATTTACCAGCTGTCTTGACCTCTCTGTGTCTCAGTTTCCTCATTTGGAAAGTAGAGGTAATAGTTGTACCCACCTCCAAAGGTTGCTGTGAGATTAAATCAGGATACATAGAGTTTCTGGCACTTCATACACTTTTAAATGTTAGCAATCGATTGTTTTATTGCCATGAAGCATAATTATTTAACATTTTCTCATTTCTCAGTGTTTTATTACTATGAAAAATGATGCAGAAACATTCTATGTATTCTTGGCAGATATTTCTGATTATTTTACTAGCATAGAATTCTAGAAGTGACATTTCTGGATCAGACTATGAAAGAACATATACTATTCTAAGGCTCTTCATTGATTACACCCAAATTTCTTTCAGAAAATTGATTTATTGGTTAACTTTTACAAATTTATACTCTCACCAGCAGTGGGTAAGCCAGGACCTAGCTTCAGCACAGTCCTACCAGTGTTCAGATATACAGTATTGATTTTTATCTTTTCTAATCTGATACTAAAATTAGTAATTCATTATTATTTTTATCTGCAGATCTATGAGTGCTAGAGGAGCTTAACCATTCCCTTCCCCCCCCCATGACTATCATTTCTATTTCTTCTGTGAAATATCTGTAGTATTTTTTCTAGTGTTTAATGGAATTTTGGCTTTTATTTATTAATTCATAAGAGATTTTTAGGTATTAACATGGCCCTGATGATATTGCATGGCATAAATATTCAATTACTTTATGGAATCCTTTATGCTTCTTCTGCTAACTGCCAAAATTCTTCAGTAACTCAGCTTTGTATTCCTGAGAGGGTAGTTTGATAGTCAGCTCATATTTTTGAACCTAATGATGCAGTCCAGACCATAGAAGACATGTATCTTATAAATCATATATCCAGATTTGAAAACTATGGCCCCAGGGAAAGTGATCACATGGTACAGAGGATAGCTGTGGTGATTCAGTTGTTTGTACAAAAGGTAGCTTCCCTAAATTGGGGAATGTGCAGACAGCATAAAATACATCTAGTTTTATATTTAAGAGGACTTATTTTTCTAAGTAGTCAATTACCTCAATATCTTTACTGAATAATTTTCCCCCCACTGTTTATATATCTTTATCAAATATTAAATTCTTCTCAACATTATGGTCTATTTTGATGTTATCTATTCTATTCCATTGATCTGTCATTTCTTATGCCAGTAACATAATGTTTTAATTAATTTTATTATATAATCGTCGGAGGCAAACTTCTTTTTCTTTTGTTATTCACAATTGCATTTGTTACTATTTTGAATTTTAATTCAAGATGAAATACAGAGAAATCTTTTAAAGGTTTCTCTCAATAAAAATCTTGTTGAAATGGTAGTGTATAAATTAATTTGGGAAAAACTGACATTCTTCCCAATGATATTAATTTTTTGAATAATTGTTGTCAGTGAATATTGCTAGTGAAATAGTTTCTTTTTGAATTTATTAATATCTTCTCGGTGCATTGAAAATGATTTTTGTAAATATTTCAGAGCTATTTGAGAGAGAAATATTTGCATTGCTACAACCACGTCAGTCTTATTATTCTTATTCTCTATATCCCTATTATTAAGCTTTGCATTATCAAAAAAAATCATTTCAGAGCATATTGAATAATACTATAAACCTCCCTCTTTTTTTCAACATCCAGCTTCAACATCACCATCTCACAGTTGGTTTTGCTTCATCCTTGACCGTGAAATGTCCCCCATTACTGAATTATTTTTAATAAACCCTAGAGATCAGAAATTTTATTTATAGTAATTTCAGTATATAACTCTAAAACTTAGGAACTCTGTGAGAATATAAACATAATGTTAGTATTGCAACTAAAGATTAATAATAATTGCTCAAAGTGAAATTTGAAATTTTTGAATTGTGTTATAATTTTTTCTTTTTCTTTTTTTAAACCTTTTGTTGGATCCAAACATTGTGACTGGATTTTGTGCCTCCTGCATTTGTTTCAAACCATAGATTTTTCCTTAATCTCTTAGGATTCTTTTTCATTTCAATTTGTTTGTTGAAGAAATCAGGTTGTTTGTTTTATAGTTCTCCAGTCTGGAAATTGTTGATTCCATCCCTGTGGCCTGGTTTAAAATGTTCTTCTGTCCTCTATTTCCTATAAAATGGTAATTAGATAGAAATGCTTGATCAGATTTGGGTCAATTTTTTTTTCAAGCAAAATGGCTTCACTGGTAGTGGGAGTTCGGTCGGGAGGCACTTCCTACTTGGTCGCTGCTGTTAGTGATGTCAGCAGACTTTCATCATCACCCAGGTCCATTATTTCACTAGGAGTTGCAAAATAGTGACACTTTACATTATATTACTTAGTTATTTATTTTTTTATTTTAAATTTTTATTATGTTTTAATTTTATCATTCCTTTTTACTGATTAATTTACTTTTTATTAAGTAAAAATTCCCTTCATCATTCTTTTGGTTACCTTGAGGTGACATTCATATGGGAAAAACATGATAAATACTGTATCTTATCCTTTATTTACTATGTCACTTTATTTTTTTGAGAGAGAGAGAGAGGGAAAGAGAAAGAGGGGGGTAGAGTGGCAGAGGAAGAAAGAGAGAGAGAGAGAGAGAGAGAGAGAGAGAGAATGAGACTATTTTAGACAGATTCCACACTCACTATGAAGCCTGTTTCACGGCTCCATCTCATGGCTGTGAGATCACGACCTGAGCTGAAATTAAGAGTCAGATGCTTAACCGACTGAGGTGCCCTTACTATGTCACTATTTTTGGTCTATTTGAAGTGTGAAATGTTGAGTGAGACTTCAAAGTCTAAAGATGGTGTTTCTATATACTTTTTCCTAAATCTAACAGTTTTTGCTTTGCATAGTACTAATAAAATACTAGTTTCTCATTCCCTATATGGTCTATAATTTGGTAATAGTACTAATATAGTAACTCAAACACTATATTTTGAGTAGTATTAATATAGTGCTATTTGGGACACAACATTTGTTGTACCTTTAATGTGCTTTTTACTATTCTGAGTTTATACCCTTTGTTGGATGAGGCTTGTGGTGGGTGTAGTGCTCAAATTTTATTTGTCTAAAATTAACAATGCCACTTATTTCAATTTTATTTAAATATTTCTGATAAATTTGGGGCGCCTGGGTGGCTCAGTCAGTTAAGTGTCCAACTTCAGCTCAGGTTATGATCTCATGGTTTGTGGGTTCAAGCCCCACATCAGGTTCTGTGCTGACAGCTCAGAGCCTGGAGCCTGCTTCAGATTCTCTCTCCCCCTCTCTCTTCCCCTCCCCAACTCACACTCTGTCTCTCTCTCTGTCTCAAAAATAAACAAGTACTAAAAAAATAAAAAAATAATAAAAATATTTCTGATAAATTTTTACTCATCGTTCTCTTCCCTTTTTATTACAAAGTAGTAAATTCTCATTAAAAAGATTCAAATAGTATAGAAATTTATGCAGTGAAAGCTCAAAGATGATCCTCCTTTTCTAATGTTAACTCTTAGGAAAAATGTTGTTTAACTGTATGGTGTATATGCTTTTGGATATTTTCTATGTACTTATAGATAGAAACACATATAATACATGTACATGCACACATTTTTCTATAAAGTGGGATTATATATAATATTCTACAATTTATATGTTACCTTAGTCTATATACTTGTATATACACTTGTACATATGTAAATATGTGAATGCTGCCTAACAATGGAAATACTTTCTAAGAGTATACATACTTTAAATGTTTTCAAATAATGACAATTTTTTTCCAAAGAGATAGTATCGTTTTACTCCAAGTATGAATGTGCTCTTGGCCTCAAACCTTGCCAGTAATATATATCCATCCTTTCAAAATGGTTGCCAAATTGATAGAGAAAATTTTTATGTTATTATTTAATTTTCATCTTCCTAGTTGCTAGTGGTCAAAGATTTTTAGTTGCTCAGTTGTGTTTATATTTCCTCTGTGAGTTGTCAGTTCACATCCTTGTATATTTTCATAAGTTAGTCAAAATTTGATTTGTGGCTACCCACCTAATGTAAGGTTAACCTGAAAATATGATCAAGGATTTGCTTATGATTAGACAGCAGAAAGTTTGAAGTTGGCATTACCTGGTAAAACAATGAAGGGTAGATAAATTCTGTTGATGAGTAAGGGCATACATAGCCTTATGTTTTGATAAACAGCCAAAGGAAATAAAAGATTATTCTTCTGTGAAAACCCAAAAGCCTAGCTTGGGGCACAGAGAAATATAAGTAGAAGTTTCTTTTTTTCTTATTTTACCACAACAATAATGGCATTGAAGTAGATCAAGGTGGAATGTGTAGTTAGCACCAATATTTTCCATGGGAAACAATTCTGAACTTGATGCTTTATAGCTACATGGTAATTTCCTATAGTAGGAGTAGCAAAAGTGTGGCATACCTGCCACTATTTCTCTATCCTGCTCCCGTGGCAGACATCACTAGTCAATCCTGGCAGTGTTTCCTCAAAACTTACATACAACTATCACAGTTCTTTTTAACATAGTTCTCGTGGCTCATCTCTAATTAATGTGCATAGACAATCAAAATGAAATTGATTTACATCCCTATTGTATACTCAGCCTCATTAGAATTTAAGCTCCTATAGAGAATGGATTTGTCTGTTTTACTTCCCAATGTTTACAACAATACCTGCAACATACTAGACACTCAATAAACATTTATTGAATGAATAGACAAATAATAAATTTAGGTAGAAAAATTTCAAAGCAGATTCAAATATTCTTCACATTTGCAATAGGATTTTAATAAAACATTCATGGCTTATCTATTTCTAGGAATTTTAACTTCCTAGTCACTAGTTATTGAGGGAAATCTTTGCTTCTGGTGTTATTTGAATATTGAGGGTTTATTGTAACAGATTTTTTTTAACCTATAATTCTGTTGGATTGCTATAAACAATAGCAGTATCAACAGAAGCATTAATGGAGTATAGCTGTATTCTCTAATACCTTTGGCATCATCAGTATGATTAGCTTCCTCTAGTTCCATTCCTTCTGAATTTACAATTTGACTTTAGATCAAACTTGACAGTAGGTATGACTGTGACTAAATTGAACTGGATGGTAAAACTTATACCTTATTTTGCTAAGGTCAACATCTTTTCTGATCCGTATGTGAATGTGACTCTGGGAAATGTTCTTTCAAGCTGGCTTGAGCAAGGGGCAAGCATGATTTCTTTCTTTCTTTCTTTCTTTCTTTCTTTCTTTCTTTCTTTCTTTCTTTCTTTCTTTCTTTCTTTCTTCCTTCCTTCCTTCCTTCCTTCCTTCCTTCCTTCCTTCCTTCCTTCCTTCCTTCCTCTTTTCCTTTCCTTTCCTTTCCTTTCCTTTCCTTTCCTTTCCTTTCCTTTCCTTCCCTTCCCTTTCCCTTTCCCTTTCCCTTTCCCTTTCCCTTTCCTTTCCTTTCCCACTGAAGTTTTGGTGCTGAAACAAATCAGGATAAATCAGGAATTATGGCAACTTGATTAGAATTGTTTGAAAATTGTAGCTCAATTCAAAATTCAGTAAGGTAGGATTAAGAAATAGGGAAGAAAAAATATTACTTGTTTCAGAAATCAGGGAGCAGTTCATGTATATGACAAAGTGTCATCTTTTCTTCTCAAGGAGCGCTGTTACACATGACCACTTAGTCTATACCCTCAGCTTGATTAATTTTCCAGACTTATTGGTTACCTTTCTCATCAGTCCTATTTGAAATCTAACACTGTCTCAAAGACTCATTTTTAAGTCTTCACTCACATTTGTATAAAAATGTCTAGTTTACAAAGTGGAAAGTGTACACATTCAAATCTATTAGTTAAGTGTTTCTATCATTAGTTGGATCCCCCCCAAAATCAGAGGTAGTGCCCTTTTGCCACTTGATCACATGGCTCTTAAGTGGCAAAGCTGTGTTGTTCCCATTTCAAATTGAATGCACTTTCCAATAAACCACTTCTGCCTGAAATTGCATAACTGTGACTATTTTTAAAAAGAAAAAAGTGCAGGTACACCATGAATGCAGGAAGGAGAGATTTTTATGGCCATCTAAAGATGGGTGCAAAGTGACTGTAGTTGGTAGTTAGGTATTTTCTGTGTGAAGGTTTTGTTTTTAAACATATTGTGAATAAGAAAATGCTTCTTGTGGGTTTTTGTTGCTAACTTGGCTGCTCCGCTCTTTGTTGAAGGTTTGGGGGCTCAGATCGAAGCTTTTCTTCTTTTCAGCTGAGCTCAGTTTGCAGTTCAGATCATTTCTTGCTAGACGTGAAAACAGCGCTCTGAAAACTCAGTGACAGTAACTATTTGACTAGGCATGCATAGTAATCATTAGATTATTTATGCCTTCTGTAACGGAATTTAATCCAAAGATTTTTACAATCCTCCGTCTTCCTAGTAATTAATCTATAAAATCATGCAAGTGGAAGTGCTTGGAATCTCTAAGAATGTGTAATTATTATGCATTCCTTAGCAGTGGCAGGATGATTTTAGTATGGATGAACTCCAGTCACACAGAGACAGAGTCTGTTGGATATCCAGAAATTTGGATTTCTAAATGATGATCAGTTCATTTTTCAGGAACCTCTTCCTGGCTAGTAAATGCTAGAAACTCTTAAAGATTCATTTTCATTACAAGATGGGAAACACCTTTATAAATATATTTAAGAACTGTTACAACTGTCCATGTGAAATTGGTCCTCAAGAGGCAAACCTTGGGGGCTGGGAAAATGTTTACCTTTGCTACAAATGACCTGTCTGTCTATAGCAAGGTTTAGCATTTGCGGTTTTATAAAATCCAGTCGATGTACATTGTTCTGAGAATGGGACACAGCATTCTGGACTGGAGAGTTTTCAAATCTATGCATGGAGACTCGGCCATTACCTTCTTCTGAGGAAGTTCAGATGATTTAAAATAGGATAGCCGCACTGATGGTGGTACATGCTGGTGACGGTAGCAAAACTAACACTATCTAATCCTAACAGAAACTGAAAGCATCTGGGGACTTTTATTAACTGAAAATCAATCCTTTTGTGTGATTCAATTAAAAACATCAATAAAAATCTTATTTCAAGAGTCACAAGTAGAATATCTACCAATACAGCACACACCATAGATAGAAAACTGCTCAGCCCCCTCTGAATCATTGCTTGTTTTAATAAGTATTCAGAAATTATACTCCGACTTCAAAAGAAATTGTAAGGAATTGTTAGCAGGTTTATTAATGTTTTATGTTTTATTAAAAGTTTGGGTGTACATTTCACAATGAGCAACATCAAAAATCAGACTTTCTGCCTGTAATTTTGCTTCCTCCTGTCTTTCTGCCTTTGGGATTCACTCTTTTCCTTTCATCAGCTGCCATTTTCAGCAGCATGCAGTAATTTCATGGCTCATTGCAAGCGCTGAAAACCTTTGAAACCACAAATGCTAACCTACCTGGCCTGCAGCCATTTAGGAAGAGATTAATTTAGCAAACAGAAGCAAAACACTTTCTACTTCTAGCCTGTGCATAATTTCACTTCTATCTATATTTATTTTACAGTGAGCAGCGTAATGACAATTTCAGTAATTGCAACTCTATAAAAATTTGCCTACCTAGCTTATCTCACTATCACAAGACTGTGAGTCAGTCAGATTAGAAAAAGTACAGCATGTGAAACAGCATTGGTTGCCTTCCAAAAATATGGGCCTTCTATAAAAACTCAAGTGATGCTTTGCACTTGTTTGTGTTCTTATCTATTGGGCAATGGTTTCTTCCTGATGTTTTGATTGGGATGTGCGCGTTCCTCTTTAATTCATGGTGATTTATGGGGGCACTCTCCTTACAAACAGACCAATGTATTTGGAAGACTAGAAGCGCCAGCCCATTTCTGCAGACTCTGTTATAAATGGCTGTTATGTTGCTGTCGAGCAGTTTGAACAGAAGAGAAAGTCCATCTGGGGCAAATTTAAGCTATCATGCTTGGAAGGATTTCAAGGACTAAATTAGCCCACAAACTGTTAGCTAAAAATAAAAGTTTTATTGTTTCTTGTCTAACTTAAAAATCCCACCATTGAAATTAACACCAATTATACCTACTATACATGTGCATGTATAGTTTAGCCCAAGGGATCATTTGTTGCTTCTTTTTATTCATTTGTATAGTTATTACATACACACACACACACACACACACCCCAATTGTTTAGCAGATAATGATCCCATGGAGAAATAATCACTCAACCAAAGTATTTAAGAAGTAAGAGAAAACATAATGAAAGTCAAAGTCATTTTTGCTCTTTAACCAGTAAGAAGGAAGGAATTAAGTGCAAGGGAGAGAAGAGAATTCAGCGTGAAGCTGTTGACATCAAGCCCTGTAGCTGGAGCTTATCTTTGAGGGATTTTTATATGTATGTAAAGGATAGGACAAGAATGTCACATTGCTAAGTGATTCTTTTCTTAGATCAGCTACCAGGGGGGCCTCTCTTGATAAGTGACTACAATGTTTGTTGTATAAAGAGTAATTCAGAGATGGGAATCTAGGGTTGAGGGTTGCATATTATGGCTTGGTTTTTCCTCAAGAAGAAAGGAATTTGGTAGTCATTGAATGACCTTGAGGTGCAGAATGGTTTCTCCAGTCCTCTGATAAAAGATCATTGCTCACTCTCCTAGGTTGCAAAAACATTGCTGCCAGTAAAACAGGGTGATATAGTAATGGGAGAAAAGGGGGAACAGCCAAGCATTATATGTAAGGTATTTCTGTTTGGGTGCCACGGCTTTTCCATTTTATACATTCCCTATTCCCAGGTAATAGCAGTTGAACATAATCCTCCACTTCTTTGCTGAAATTTTAATATTCTATACCCTATAAAGGAAATTCTATGACATTAAACTTGTTTATGCGCTGTTTTTATATTAGCTAATTCATTTAAGCATACAGATACACAGACGGCAGTGGGATGACTGGCCAACCCCCACAGATGTACACCTCCAATCTGCCATCCCATAACATTCATAAAATATGTCAACACAGCCTGGAATTTTTCCATGGTTTATGTTATACTGTTGGTGTTCATAGCATACTGGCAAAATATTTCTTGTTGAAATTTGTGGTAGTGAAAAAGAAAAAGGGAATTCTCTCTCTGTTTTGAGGCCATTTGCAGAAGTGCTCGATCAATATCCTTCACCTATAATAAGCACTTAAATCAACTCAAATTGAACTAGAAAACACATTCTTGTGTCTGGGTGTTCTATAATAAATAGCTGTTCATTTCTTTAAACAATTGATGGTAATTATGCTGTCTTAATGATCATTTTTAAAATGCAGTGCATCTTTCCAGTACTGTCCAAAGAATCATAATACTGTGTGATAGAATCAAATTGATAATAGAAACATATTTATTGGTCATTCTGCAAAAATAAATTTCTAAAGCAAATAATAACTTTTGGTGAAGAGTGTTACTAGTGTCACGTGACTACTAATGGTGAAAAATTCACAGGCACCGTTGAGAATAAAAGCTTCTTATTTGGGGAGATAGACAGGTATATTAACATTTCCTCTTCAAAGTGTGGTTTTGCCTTCTTATCATTGGTGGTTGCATTCCACTGAGAACTGAATCCCATGTCCAGAAGTGATTCTCCTCCGGTCCTTTGGGATGGGCAGTGAGAACACTGCTGTCTAGTCCCCCAGGAGCCTCAGGTCTGGGGAGGATCCGCTTTACGCCATTTTTCTACTCTTATAATTAAACTTTTGAAGATGAAAAAGTGTCAAGAGCCATTTTTGTTAATTCTCAGGTGTCTGATGACCAAAAAACAAAAGAGGTGGCGTGGAGTACTAGAGATTTTGGGCCTCTAAAGTCTAATGGAAGGTATAACCATTCTCCCTGCTCTACTTCTTACACATGTAGTTTTAAGCAAGTAATCTTTTCCTTCCTGATCAGTGTTTTGTTGTCTGTAAAACTGAAATAATAGCAAATAGTATGTAACTTTTACTACAAGTTGATATTGTTATCCCTCCCATTTTATAGCTGAGAGAGCTGAGACATAGAGAGGTACAGTGATTTATCTGACCCCACCCAGCTGCCGAGTGTCCCACCTGTTTAGAAACAAGGTGACCTCGCTGCAAAGCCTGTACTGATAATCACTATACTATCCTGCCTTTCCCATGTGATCTTTCTTTCTGATGATTATTGTAAAGATGAACTACATCTTTCCAGCCATGTCTAGCCATGGCTTTTGGTGCTTTAATTGTTTTGTTTTGTTTTAATCTCATTTTTACGCTCAAACTCAAAACTGCTTTTGGGATACCTCTAAGTCTTCTTTTCTTACCCATTATTCATGAGGCTTCAGATATGCAGATTTATGCATGCCCTGGTGTTGAGATCCTGAAGACAGGCAAAGCATGTCTTGATGGTTTTCCATTATTGGTGATCACAATGGATTTAGGTAGAAGGGGCGCCTTAGTGGTTCAGTCCTTAAGCAGTTATGCCTCTGGCTACTGATTTTGGCTCAGGTCAAGATCTCAGAGCTTTGAGATAGATTTGGGCTCTGTGCAGAGTGTGGACTTGCGTAAGATTCTCCCTCTCCCTCTGCCCCTCCCCTGCCCTTGGAGGGGAGTTTAGTTTAGAAAACTAAAGTGTATTCTTTACACTTTATTCTTAATATTCTTAATATTTTCAGATTACATATTGAAAAATCTGCTATAAAAGTCAAGGTTCTGTTTTCCATCGATCTGTAAGGCAAAACTGTATTTCCTAGACACTGAGGAGAAAGAGTAAGATAGAATTCTTAAAGTAGTTCCTTACCTAAAATAAAGAGAACCTTTCTTTTTAATTGGGAACTGTGTGGATTTAGGCCTTTGCTTTCTTAGACCCAAACAAGAGCTATTGACTCAGAATTTTTTCTCCTAATTATTCTTTCACAGAACATTATTTCTTTTACCAAAAGACTTTGCCTGTTCAGGTCAGCAGAGTTAACATCAGTGACTAATCACTTTAAGTTTCAGGCTTTGTGGGACATGGGTTATTTATTGTTTAAAATTTTTTATATGATTTCTGATCATCTTCTGCTATTGAACAGGTAACTTTTTTTTTCCCCTAAACAAAAGTAATCTCCCATTGAGTAAATTATTTGAACAGTAAAAGTTAAGACAGACTATGCTTGGAGTCTAATCTCATAGTTTTCCTCATATTAAGGGTACAAAGGAGATACAATGAAAAAATTGCCCATTTTCACTCTGGCTTACCAATATACTAGATTTCTTCATTATTGTTTTTTTCTTGAATTGGATTGCCCAGACTTCAGCTGAATTATGTTTGTCTTCAAATGAGACCATATACCTTAATCAAGCAAACATCTTATGATTCACAGAATTAGCAAAAGTATATAAAAACTTTTTAATATATGGCTTTTAAGGCATTTTGTAGTAAGTTATTATGGCAGTCTTCCCAATTCATGAACATTGAATGTATTTATTACTCTCCATTTTTTGAAATACAAATGTTGAATATGCAGGCAAACTCATGGTATGTGTGCGTGTGTGTGTGTGTGTGTTCCAGAAGACGTTTTCAATATATATATGCAAAGTATAGTCAGAAAAAATAGTGCAAGTACTATTTAGTTTTTCAATTTCATTATTCAATAATAGTGTGACAATCAAGGAAAACCGGCCTCTGACCAAAAAAAAAAAGACTAGTTTCAGGCTGGAGTATATTGTCAAGACCAAGTTATAAACTTCTGAAAAACAGGAATTATAATGGAATCGCTGCTGCAACCTTAAGTCTAACGGTGTGAGCGGTACTGCTATTATTTACTATGGTAACATAATAAAAGACAGCACTGTTTGGGCCATTATCCTCACTGCTCTCTTTTCAGTATAAATCATTATATTTATTATCTGTCTTCTTGTATAGAGGGTCATGAGAAAGGCCAATCGAAAGCTGAAGAAACCTACTTTTCTAAAAGAAATTGGGCCTATTTCTAATTCGTTTTCTTTATCAAATACAAGAGAACAGACACTTTTTTTGTGAAAAATTGTTTCATGTAAGATTAAAGTGCAGATTATTGGTGAGAAAATGACATTCACTTTTTGGCATCTGGTAGATCCCTGGGAGATATTGCCAGTTTCCCTCTGATATTTTTACCTTGCTTCCTTGGGGAGCGTGTTTCCTGGCAGGTTTTGAACAGTGGGTATGAGAGCTTTTATTCTGTTTTGGAAACTTGTGTTATTATTTATTGATTGATTCCTAAAGCCATGTGCCTAGTGAAATAACTCCTTTTGAATGAATTTCATTTAAACATAAGAAATAAGTATCTTTTGCAGCTTTTCCCCTCTTCCTTTGGAGAAATCCTGCAGGATATACTTGTTTTCTCTTGCTTGAATAATTACCTAGGCTTATTAGCTGAAATAATTAATTGTACTTTACTTATAAAAGTTCCAGAAAAATGCGATCCTATATTATTAAGAATCTGATTGCATATTGCTTTTGAATTCATCCTCACTCGCATCAAGCCCCAAACCCCCACAGTGAACATATATGACTTCACACAGAATGACAGGGTCTCTATTTTCAACTCTCAGAAGGGCAGTCATGAGTTGGCAGCATCTGGATATAAGGTTTAGAGCACTGAGTGTGTGGGGGATTGAAGGCTGAGAATGAATGGTGAGAATATCTGAAGACCGCTCAAGGGCCCCCCTCTTACCTCAGGAAAAAGAAGAGTGAAAATAAAATATAGCTGAAATAATTTTGTTTGGGTGGAAGCGGAATCTCACACCAAACTGCTTCTAACTCACATAGGGCATGTAGGTGGGAATGCTATGATGGCTTGTCCAAGAAAGGAACGTTACTATTCACATAAACAATTACTCATTACAGAGAACTTCAGTGTAATGAGCACCTGGGAGAAACAAATTTGGAAGCACTTTTCCCACCACACTGAAAGCAAGGCTGCTTGCATATAAATGCAACATGCTACCAACTATGGCCAATTCAAGAGTGCTGGCTCAGAGTATTATGTCTATGACTTAGCCCATGTCCATGTATGTTGAGTGTGGAAAAGCAAAGAGAGCAAACAGACCACATTAAAACAATAATAGAGCAAATTTGAAGCTCTGCATATCTTCCTGTTAGTTTTTCTCAAGTGTACCAGAGTGCTGGACAACTATTTGCCATAGGTAATTATTATCTAGCAAAGTTATTTTCAAATGTTTCTGTTTTATTTCCAAAAGATGCATCTTGAGGTATAAATAAAAACAGGTTCCTGGGACACAACCATGACTGGTTTTGAAAGCAGGGATGTGACCTTAGTTGGGCTTATGAGAATCTGCTCTGTGGCCCTGAGGATGTATTATTGACACATTTTCCTAGGAGGATTGGAAAGTGCCTGTGTATAGTTGCTAATGTCCTGACAGTATGTCATGAAAGCACAACACTACCACACAACCCCATTGTCCTTGATTCAGTATGAAATCCATGACCAGGTGCCCCTGCTCCCTTTTTTAGGTCAATGTGGATTTCATTTAAATCTAACTACTGGTTGCTGAGAATGCTTTGAAACAATATCAAACTTAGACTCTACCCCAAACCAATTGAATACAGATCTCTGGGTGTGGAGTTCAGGCATTGACCCTCCCCTTCCCAGGCTCACTCCAATGTGACTCCAGAGGCTGTGCCTAGCCACAGTGCCATTTCGTTGTCCACCAACAAAGGCAAGTTCATAACTCTGTTTGCTTTGTTGTCTGTAATGATAGCTCCCTACTGTATACACCCTCTCTCACCTTGGCCCCTAATGCTGCGTATTTACCTGACTCCTACTCGTGTCAGGTCTCAGTCATCTTCCAGTCATTGCCCAGTAAGCCTTCCAGATTACACCACACATTGACACCCAAGCCTGGGTTATATGTGTCCATAGGGCACTATGGTTATTAGCATTTCGTGGTATTGAAATTGGCATTTGCCTCTATTTCTCTCACCAGGACTGGAAGCTCTGAATTCCTTTGAATGTCTTGCCCATCATTGTAATTGTAAACTCTACCCAGTTTTCTTCATAGTTTACCATTCTATGAATTTCAGTGTCCTGTCTTGAGTTTTATGATAGTAGTAGTAGTAGTAGTAGTAGTAGTAGTAGTAGTAGTAGTAGAAGTAGTTTGTGTATTTCCTAGGTTCTAACAACACTGATTTGCATGCACTATCTTATTTAGTCTCATAGTGATCCTCTGAAGTACATGTTTCTATCCCTGTTTTACTAAAGTGGAAATTAAATCTCAGACATAGGTAAATTGCTCAAGGTCACCCAGCTAGTAGTGGTAAAGTTAGTTCTTACACCCAGATCCATGTGATACCCATATGCATACTCTTAATGACCTCCAGGCCGTCACTACTTTGAGAAACAGATAAAACTAGAAGGTCTGTGCTTTGACATACCAGACGGGGTGAAGAGCGTGACCCTTGGGCTTTCGTGGCACCATGCCTGACCAAACAAGGTAGAAGGTTCTAGTAATTCCAAAGGAAAATGAGGTTCATATAGGTCCTGTTTGGAGGGAATTTAGCCTCTTTGCTATGACTGAAGTTTCCTTAAGAGTTTTCATTTCCCTTAGGCCAATTTTCTATAGCCCTGCATAAGCCGTGTCATGAGATTCCTCACTAAGCACCACAGTTCATGCCCAGTCCAGCGGCATAGTCCAAGTACACACACAGGATGGTGTGTCTACCTACAGTTAGGTGTGTCCTGTAGCCATTCAGTGATAGACAGTAAATTTCCCATCCAGGTGACAGTAGCTGTTTATAGAAGAGGATAAAGTATGCATGCCTTCCTCCTTTCTTCCTAGAGCATAGCTCCTCTAATGCTTTCCGATAATAAACATACCAGGGTTTTCCTGATTTCATGTCAAATTAAATTTATATTATGTTCTATTTTCTTCAAGGAAAAGGTAATTTATTAAAATATGTTTTAGAGGTGTGATGAGTCAATACTAATACTGATGACAGAAGGTTATTATCACTTTGACAACTTTGCTTAATTCAGTAAATATTCCTTGGCATTGTAAACATTGGCCACAAAGCCTGTGGTTAATACAAAGTAGGTAGATTGATTGACAAATGGAGTCTGGAGATCCAGGTGTCTATGAGTTTATAGATCAGTATTTTGCTGATAACTAGTGGTGAGGGAGGGGTGGGAACACTGATGTGATCTTTAATAGTTAAGTCAATTAAAAAAATGTTACTTGATAAAATATTGCTTCAGAATGGGCTTTTAGGCAGACTTGGTAATGTGTTTAGCAGTTTTGTTGCAGAAGAAAAAATGTGATGGTTAGTATGAAAGCATTTGAAAAGACTGAATGTGCTCAACATAGTTTTATTTAGTAGAAGCTGTGGCTAAAAGAAAATTTCCAATGATATGGTCCTACGTGGATTTTAAAAGCATTTTTACTAAGAAAAAAGACCTTAAAGAGGAGGGCTAAGAAAATGTTATTTTAGGCTATCTGTTATTATCTGGAAATATGTCAATAGTATGTACTTCAAGAGAATTGATGGGAAATGTTTATCAGCAGAAAATGAAGCCTAATAGATTGTTTATGACAACACGGGGAATACATTTCTTGGCAAGGTTTTGAAGTATAGATATGAGGGTCATTCTCATGGCTGCTTTTGATGGCATTCATCACTGCTGAATATCTAGATTTTAAAATACTATGTGTTTTTGTATGGAGAGAATTGCCAGGTAGAGTATATTGTGTTTATATTAGCCTTGATGACATATTCATGTACAAGTGTAAAATCTATGTTATTATTTTAATATGTAGTTATTTTCCTGCAATATACTCTTGCTTGTGCTTTATTTTCCTTGTTCATAAGGAATTTTTTAATGCCACAAAAAGATAGGCTTATTTGGATAACTTAATTCCATTTATTTATTTATGAATCTACGATTTGAAAGGTTAGCATTCATTGATTAGTGCTGTTAATTCAGCAAGTTAAACCACATGCAAGTATAAAGAAGACACATATTTGAGATATGGTCTATTTGAAAACTTTTAGTCCATCACTAAATTTTTTTGGCAGTTTAATTTTGAAAAGAACATAAACAAGGTTTCAAAGAAGACAAGCAGGATAACAAATCTGGTTAGGAATTACTACTTTGGGAAGCTGAATTATATACATGTATACATACATATGCATATATTAATATCTGTTTTCTATATTATTATCTAATATATGAAACAGTCATTTGTATAATGTGTGAAAAAACTGGGTAGGTCACTGAAAAGTGGGTCATCTGTGGAAAGCAGCCTTGAATTTATTCATTGCTGGATCAAAGCCTCTTACAGAAGTGCTTTTTAGAAACATGGAAAGTGATTATTAATGATAACTTATAAATCATTCAAAGGAGATAGCAGAGGTATTATTCTAAAAAATGCACAACTGTATAGACAGTAGATGCTTTATTGAATGTCAGTCTGAGATTGGCAACAGGGCTGCAAAAAGAGTCCACTTTATGGCTGTGAGTCCTGGAGTCATCCACCTTCCTGTGCATGGTTCCTTAAATGAGATTTTTTAAAGGAATCTCACTATCTTTTCATTGGAGCAGAAATAATGAGGTTTTGAAGTCCTTGTTTTGTACATACCGTAGAAGCCTTCAGAAATGTTGGTCTTTGTGCCATTTTTTTTCCTCTTTGAATAGTAAAAATGGTCAAATTTGTCAAGCATCTTCTATGCTAAACACTGTACTAGATGGAATGAAGGATCCAAAGATGAAGAAGAAGGCTCAGGCTTATGGTCTCATACCTTAAGGAGATCAGACAGGAACAACCTGAAGCAGAGCACAGTGTATGCCATATCCTCGGTGTACAAAAAGGGCTATGGAGACACATTCTACCTGGAGAGATCAGGAAAGATTCCTAGCAAAAGTGTGAATAAGCTGAGAGTCAAATAGGAATGCACAATGGGGTAGAAGGTTTCAGACAGAGAGAACTTTAAAAGGAAATGTCAAGAGTGTAGTACTTGCTCAGGAAGAAGTAGGAAGTTGGTTTGAGCTAAAAGTGAGACGTGTGGAAGATGTACTGGCTTGGATGTATGCATCTCAAACTCCTTGCCAAAGCTTTGATACACAGGAATCTATTCTAGAAACTGTGCCTGTCTCTAAGGCTTAGAGGAAGTGGGTTGTAGTCTGTGAAGCTTTCTCCACAGAAGACCCCCAGAAAATGTAAAAATCATTGTCTGCCCTGCAAATGGAAAGCATATGTATATGAATGCAGAGTAATCATTATTGACACTGATAATTTCTTTACAAGATATTCTTTAATTCTTAGGTGTGACCCAAATGACTTTATGAAAAAATAGTAGTTGGTCCTTACAAAGCCTTTCTTCCAGTAAGGGATTTGAGTCCTTTTTAGCCAAAAACAGGGTAGTTTACTTTAGCACAAGTTACACCCTTCTCCTTAGTCTTGTTAAAAACATTAAGTTTCTGTTGCTCATTTGCTCTGGTAGTTCTTTACTATGTCTTTTTTTTTTTTTAAGCTTATTTCTTTTCAAGAGGGACCAAGTAAGTGTGAGCAGAAGGAGGAGCAGTGAGAGACAGAAAGAGAGAATCCCAAGCAGGCTCCAAGCTGTCAGTGCAGAGCTTGACAGAGGGCGCTTAGGAAACTGTGAGATCATGACCTGAGCCAAAATCAAGAGCCAGTCCAGTTAACCAACTGAGCCACCCAGGCACCCCAGTTCTTTACTATGTTCACCATTTTTGTGTTGTTCTCCCTCTGCCTCCAACTTACAGTATTAGTAATGTTCACATTTTGAGGATTAATTTTGGTTCAGTGTTAATTAGGAGTTGTTGCTTCTTCCTTCTGGGTCATAGGAAATAGGTAAATTTGGGTATGTGCAGAAATTAAAGCCAGACAACTTTCAGCCATTTTGGTGACAAATCCCCTAGCATTATAAATGGTTTTCTGGATGAATGATTTTTAGCCAGACCCCATACTATAAAAATAAAGGATGTTGATATCATTAGTACATAACCATTCTTTTTCTCCTTATGTACAATTCATCTTCAGTAGGATGTTTATGGGTCTGTGTATATATGTACTGTGTGCTATTTCCTTTGTGGATTATATGCAGGGATATTTTCATACCTGACTGTATTCTTGTTCTCATCCAGAATACTCTCAGAATGGCTTCTCTTAGCTTTAATTGGTGACTGTGAAATAAACTTATGTTCATTCAACAAAAGTTGAGTATAACTATGTGCCAGCCTCTGTACTAAGCACTGAGGAGAGACATTTTATTTTCAGCCAGTATGGAAATATGTCCATGCTAGTTGTTAAAATCCTGTCTGGATATCCCATTCATGCCAGCCATTTTTCAGTCATGTTATATATGCTCCTTGGAATTCAGACTTCCCTGTGGTTCAGCAACTAAATGATTAATACCAGGTATACAACAACAGTATTCTAGTTCCATGTTCCAGTACCTAGGCCAGCCTTCAGATCCGATAGGTCAATGTCCATGGTGTGTTGTTGGTTAACTATTTTGAATATCTCCTTGAACACTCAAACAAATAGAACATGGTCTCTGATCTTAAATTGTTCATATTCTTGGAGAGCAAACAGATATACAATCAGCAAACAATGTGCTTTAAATATTTATACTTGTACAATTCTATTTATCTGTTAATACAAGAAAATTTATAAAAGAAAAAATATCCATTTAAAATAAACACCTTACAAAATTAATAGTAAACAACACTGTCTTGTTCCTATCTATAGGCATAATTAAAAATTGGATATTCCTTGGTAATCACAAAGGAAAATCTTGTAGTAATTATATAAAAGAGTACAATGAAGAAGTCAAAGCATACTGATACCAAAGACATCAAATAAGGAATAAGGAACAATGAATTTACAAAACAAACATAAACCAATGAACAAAAACACAATAATAAATCTTTACCTGTCAATAATGACTCTAAACATAAATGAATTAAATTCTCCAGTCAAAAGACACAGAATGGTTGAATGAATGAAAATCAAGATCTAACAATATACTGCCAGCAAAAAATTTACTTAATCCACTCCCAATAATGGATAAATCATCTAACATAATCAATAAAAAACACTAGATTTTAACAACAATATAGACCAAATGGACCTAACAGACATAGAACAGAATACACATTCTTCTCAAGTATACATGGAACAGTTTCTAGAATAGCCTATATGTTAGGCCACAAAACAAGTCTTAACAAATTCAAGAAAATTGAAATGATACCAAGTGTCTGTTCTAACAACAATGGCATGAAACTAGAAACCAATAAAGAAGAAAACTGAAACTTCACAAATGCATAGATATTAACACTATTCTGAACAACCAAAGAGTCAAAGAGGAATTTAATGGGAAAATAACAAAATTTCTTTCAAGAAACAAAAATGGAAACACAACGTATCAGAACTTAACGAAACGCAACAAAAACATTTCTAAGAAAGAAGTTCATAATAATAAATTCTTACATTAAGAAGCAAGACAAATCCCAACTAAACAAGCTAACTCTATGGCCTAGGGAACCAGGAAAAGAAAAAACTGAGCCCAAAGTTGGCAGAAGAAAAGAAATAATACAATGACTAGAGCAGAAAGAACTGAAATGGAGAATTGAAGAATAGCAAGAGTTGGTTCTACGAAAACCTAAATAAAAGTGACAAACCCTTAGCCAGATAAACTGGGGGAAAATAAAAAGGATGCAGATCGACAAAATGATGAATAAAAAAAGGAGACATTACAGCTACAAGCACAAAAGCTCAAAGGATCATAAGAGCCCACTATAAACAACTATATGCCAAAAAACTAGACAACCTAGAAAAAGTGGAAAAATTCTTAGAACATTCAAGACTAAACCGGGAAGAAATAGAAAATCTGAACAAATCAATTACGAGTAAGAAGATTGAATTAGTAATCAAAAATTTCCCAGCAGAAAAAGCTCAGGACAAGAAGTCTTCACTGGTGAATTTTGCCAAACATTTAAAGAAGAATTAACACCAATCCTCAAACATTTCCCAAAAATCAGAGGAGGGATTACTCCAAAATTTATTTTATGAAGCCATCATTATTCTGATACCAAAATCAAAAAGGACATTATTGGAAAGAAAACTATAAGCCAGTATATCAGATGAATATAGATGCAAAAAATTCTCAGTAAAATACTGACAAACCAAATTCAGCAGCACATTAAAAGGGGCATTCACTACGATCAAGTGGGATTTGTTGCTGGGATGAGAATATGGTGCACCATATGGAGCATACCCAAATCCATCAATTCACATTAATAGAAGGAAAGAAAAGATTAATATGATTTTCTCCATAGATGCAGAAAAAGCATTGAACAAATTTTAACATCTATCCATGGTAAAAACTTAACAAATTTGGCATAGAAGGAACACATCTAAAAATAATAAAGACCATAAACAACAAGCTTACAGCTAACACCATACTCAATGGTTAAAGAAGGAAAGCTTGTCCTCTAAAATCAAGGACAAGTCGAGTATGCCCATTCTTACCACTCCTATTCAACATAATAAGCGAGAGCAATCAGGCAAGAAATAGTATCAGAAGTGAAAAGGAAGAAATTTGCAAATGATAAAATTTATCCAGAAAATCCTGAAGGCTCAACCAAAAACCTGTTGACTCTAGCAAGAATTCAATAAAGTTTCAGGATACAAAATTAACATTCAAAACTCCGTAGCGTTTCTATACTAACAACACATTTTTTTGAAAAAGACATAAAGAAATTGATCCCATCTACAATAGCATCAAAACCAATAAAATACTTAGTAATAAATTTAATTAAGGAGGTGAAAGATCTCTTCTGAAAACTACAAGGCATTGATGAAAGAAATTGAAGAGACACAAATAAATGGAAAGATATCCAAAGATGAGTTCATGAATTAGAAGAATTAATATTGTTACAATGTCAAGATTACCGAAAGCCCTCTATAGATTCAATGCAGTCCCTATCAAGATTCCAATGACATTTTTTTTTCAGAAGTAGAAAAAGCACTCCTAAAATTTATATGGAACAACAGAAGACCTCAAATAGCCAAAGAAATCTTAAGAAGGAACAAAGCAGGAGACATCACACTTCCTGATTTCAAGGCATACTATATGTCTAAAGTCATCAGGAGTATGGTACTGGCATAAAAGCAAATAGATCAATGAAACAGAATCAAGAGGCCAGAAATAAACCCAAACGTATATAGTCAACTTATATTTAACAAGGGAGCTAGGAATACTGAATGGATAAAGATAATATTCAATAAGTAAAGCTGAGATAATTGGATATCATGCATAAAAGAATGAAACTGGACCGACATCTTATACCACTGACAAAAATTAACTTGAAGTGGATTAAAGACTTAAATGTAAGACATGAAACCATCAAATTCCTAGAAGAAAACATAGGAATAAGGCTCCTTGACATGGGTCTTGATAATTATTTTTTGGATATGTACCTATAGCACAAGCAACAAAATACAAAATAAACAGGTAGGGACTACATCAAACTAAAAAATACTTCTGTGCAGCAAAAGAATCCATCAACAAAAGTGTAAAGAAAGCCTACAGAATGGGAAAAAATGTTTGCAAGTCATATATCTGCTAAGGCATTAATATCCAAAATATATAAAGAACTCATACAATTTAATAGCAAAAAACGAAAACAAAGAAAGAAACTAATCCAGTTTGAAAATGGGCAAAGGACCTGAGTAAACATTTCTCCACAGATGATATACAAAAGGTCAATAGGTACATGGAAGGATGCTCAACATCACTAGTTATTAGAGAAATACAAATTAGAACCACAATGAGATATCACCTCACACCTGTTTGAATGGCTATCACTAAGACAAAAGATAGCTTATGCTGGCATTAATGTGGAGACAAGAAAACTTTTGTGCATTGTGGGTGGAATTGTAAATTGATACAACCACTATGGAAAAAAAGTATAGAGGATCCTTGAAATATTAAAAATAGAACTATCATATGATCCAGCAATTCCACTTCTGGGAATGTATCCAAAGAGAACAAAAAACACTAACAAAAAGATATCTGCACCCCATGTTCATAGAAATACTATTTATAGTATGTTTGGTATGTAAATACAGTAGAATATTATTGAGCCATAAAAAATAGACAATCCTAACATGTGTGACAACATGTAGGGGCCTTGAAGGTATCATGCTAAGTAAAATAAATCAGACCAAGAAAGACAAGTACTGTATGATCTCATTTATATGTAGAATCTAAGAAAGCAAAACCAAAGCCAAAAAACCAGCCAACCAACCAAACTAAAACCAGATTCATAGAAAAAGAGGTCAGATATGTGGTTACCCAGGGCAGGAGACAGGCAGTTATAAGATAAATTTGTAGTAGGGGTATAATGTACAACATGGTGACTGGAGCTTACACTGCTGTATAATATGTAGGAAAGCTATTAAGAGAGTAAATTCTAAGAGTTCTCATCATCAAATGAGATTTTTCCCCTTGATTCTTTACTCTCTTTCCTTTTCGTTGTATTTACAGAAAGAAAAAATGGATGTTGGTTGAACCTTCTGTGGTAATCCTTTCTCAATATATGTAAATCAAACCACCATTCTGTACACCTTAAACATATACAGTGATGTATGTCAACTGTTTCACAGTAAAACTAGACATAAAAAGAGACAATCTTCTCAAATCCATGTGGATGTTTCCAAAATAAAAATATCATCCAGACTTTAAATACAGTGGAGCACATTTTAAACATATCTATTTACATTCAGGTAACTTATATCCCACAATTAAATTATGTCACCTCAAATGGAAAAGTGCCTTTGGTAAAGCTGGATATTACAGACTATGGCCTCCTCAAGTTCAGACACAAGTCTGTTCATTTTAGTTTTCTTAGGGCAGCCCATTTCATTCTCTGTCTTCAGAAAATGCTACTCCAATTTCTGAATCCAATTAGCCCATGAATTTTGTTAGTCTTTGGATAGCAGTGATATGTAGAGGTTCATTCTTCGATATTTTTTAAACTTAAACTAGATTAAAAATGCCCAACATACCTGATATTTTCTAATGCTTTCATAATAAATCAAATATATTTACAGAACAGGAATTCTGTGTTAATCAAAGATAAAGTAACATTAACCATTAATGATTTGTTTTTGTTACATTCTGCTTTTATCCTGCCATTAACTAGAAAATAAATGTGTCCCAGAACTTTTACTCTCTGATGTTCTGAATATTCAAGATTTAATACCTTATCATCAAAAAACTGTTGCACTACATTTATGTAAAATTTAGCATTCTCATATATAGTATCTCATCCTATGCAAACCTCATTATTACCCTATAATACAGGTTTTGTTAGTACTGCTTTACATATGAATATAACAGAAGACCAGGGATGTTAATGGACTTGCCCAAGGTCTCAAGATGCAGGACTGGAATCCAAGTCTCCCGATTTGGGAGGCATTAGGGATTGGTCACAGTAGGTGAAGAGGAGATCATTCATTTCAGTTACCATACGAAGGGCACACATTACTATAATAATGATTTTTGACTACATTTCTTCAAAGTTAAATATTTACAAAGTCCTTCTTAGAAATTTATTCAAAAAATGTGAGAGTAACCATATGATTGCTACAATAGCGATTAGTATGGTATTATCAAATTAAAAAAAATAAAAAACTGCCTAATCTTTGCATTTATAAGATTCTGGATCATTTTTGTGGGTTGCTTCAGATGCCTATTTCCACAATACCAGCCAACTCCTCACAGTGTGCTTTAAACCTCAGAAATGTATCACATGTCATCCTAAATATAGAAAATGCATTTGCATCTTCCATTAACGAGAAGTCTGGAGAAACAGTGTGATTCAGCATTATTGGCTAAAATGAAGGAACAAGAAGGTCCCAGAGAGAGTGTTGATGAACCCCTAATGAGGGCCTACAATACTCAAAGGGTGAGCTTCTCTTTTTGTTCAGAAACATTACACTCTTACATGTATTGGGCCTGGCCAACGTGTCTTCAGAAAATTCCCCATTTGGTCCAACTAATATTTACTGAGCAACAATAGTGCATCAGGCATTGGGTTGCAGAGATACAAACAGGAAGTTGAAAACCAGTGCTGTTCCTTCAGTAATCTGGACATTTGTCTAGTACCTAGAAGTCCTGTACTTCAGAAACTGATATTATTTTGCTTATAGTGTGATTTCTCCATATTATGATTGGAAAAAATGTCACAGATGGTTGATTTTGGTTCAATAATTTAATGTCGATTGCAGTTGCCATAAGCATATTCTTTTTATTTCTAATACTTTAATATCTTAAGAATTAATAAAATGACCAACATGTTCAGAGTTTTTAAAAGTTTTTTTAATGTTTTATTTATTTCAGAGAGAGAGAGAGAGACAGCATGAGCAGGGGAGGGTCAGAGAGAGAGGGAGACACAGAATCCAGAGCAGGCTCCAGGCTCTGAGCTAGCTGTCAGCACAGAGCCTGACACGGGGCTCGAACCCACAAACCGTGAGATCATGACCTGAGCCAAAGTTGGATGCTTAACCGACTGAGCCACCCAGGAGCCCCAAGTTTTTTAAAATGGAACTCAATACATATTATTTCATGATTTCCCAAAATATCGTACAAAGATTTTTTAAAAGTCTCATTCATTTTTCTTTCAAGTTTCCCATTCTTTGATAATGAATATCGTTAAAAGGATCTCTCTCTTTCTCCCTCACTCTGTGTGCGTGCGTGTGTGTGTGTGTGTGTGTGTGTGTGTGTGTATAGCAAATAATTCAGTGGTTTTAATTCTGAAGCTGGTGAGATCATGTCCTGTTTTCCTTCTGGCCTAAAGGTACCTTTCATATAGCTTTCATTTTCATATTGACGTTGCCCAGGACCTAGCTAGAGGTTCAATCAGTGAAATAAAATTACATTACAATTATTTCTACTTAGAGAAATATGACAGCTAGAATTTTTATGTTAATTAATCTTTGGTTTTTTATTATTGTGTGACTACCTATCATAAATTTCCTTGCAATTCAGTTTTAGTACATTCTATAAATTAGTTTATTCCAGTGTTAACCTGACTTGCAAATGGTTAAATTTGCAGTCTTTCATGCTCTAAAACCCAGTATGCTCTATATTAACATCTGAAGGAATGGTTTTGATATTCAGAAATAATTGTAATAGCAAGAATAAACCACAATTCACTGAGTTCGTGGTCAGATGATATTCTGGTTATCATGTTAGATTCTATGTAAGTAAATTAGTACATCTTAAACATGATGAACAATAATTCACAAACATACTGATACTTCCCTCGGACTCGGACTAAAGAACAAACAGGTCGCTGCTGTTCTTGTAGAGCGTCCCGCAGCCACGTGAGGAAGCTCCTGTTTCCTCACCTGCATACCCAGTTAAGCACCATCTGTTTCCTGTTTTAATGTGATATCTCATAGTTTTTCCAAACCTTTCACATCAGTGAGCACAATCCTAATAGACAGCTAATATGAATTAAGAAGTGTGTTTTCACTAAAACTGTGTTCTAGTTTCCTTTCTCATTCTTATTTTCTGAAATGTGTAATACTGAACTGGCTGCTCCAAACCCACTTCGATAGTATGAAATTCCTCAGATTAATATAGGTTATTTACAGTGTATTGACCAGGCTCTGATAGTCAAGTGCTGGGTGATGGGTAGGGCAGAAGCACATATGTCTCAGAAGAAAGCTGGAATTTTACATTTGTATGGAAGGAAGTATCTCCCACCTCACCTTGCTCTCTTCTCTGCTGTGTCCTCCCTTCTCGCTTTCCCTGCCAGCCCTCGATGCCTGAACCATGTGAATTATCCGATTACAAGGTCTGAGCAACCAGGTCAATTGTGAATCTACTTTGTGTGCAATCTTTACTGGTTGTTACTGTTTTCATTTGTGATTCCTTGACTGGCTGAAGTTGAATCAATCAGTTAATGATGTACACTTTGATTTCCCATAAATTACGGACAATAAGTCTGTTTCCCTTGAAAAAGTGATTTGATTCTCGTGGAATAAATGAATACAGTGATGTGCAAAACACTCAAACCTTCAGTTAGAGTCCAAGTATCCTCTTCCCTTCCACTCTTATAAGGATGTGTGCTGTTGATGTCATTTATGGAACTAGCCGAGGAACTTACTGGTTAACTCATCATGGAGCCTTCTGAATGTGAATTGAATATGAATTTTGAATGTGAATTGTTTATGAATGTCAGACACATTGCTCTTATGGAAGACATATAATGTAATTTCTTGTTTCTCAAACTTTGCATTAAAATAACCCCAACTGTTAGTTAAAACACAGAATTCTGGGTCCTACATCCTCCCAGAGATTCTGATTCAGTAGTTGCGTCATAAGCCCAGCAGTTCGTACTTGTAGCAAGTTTGCAGAGGATGCTGTTGCTGCTGGTCCCAGGACCGCACTTCGAGAACCGCTGGTACGTTACGTAGAGCTCTAAGGATGGAACTGGATTGACCTATATTTTAGTCCTGCCTCTGCCCCTTAACAGCTGTGTGACCTTGAAAAAGTTATTAACCTCTCAAAACTTCAGTTTGCTCAGCTGTAAAATGATGGTAATACCCACTTCACGGGGTTGTAGTGAGATTAAATAAGATGCTGCATGCAAAATGCTTAGGCCAGTGCCTGGGGGGAAAGGCAATTCAATAAATAGCTATTCAATACATGCCAGTATCATGCTCCTGATCTGGTTAGAGGCAAGAATGCAATACGGACCATTTCTGTTATTTCTGTATTTCCCCATATTAATCTGAAGGAGGGAGAGGAAGCACAGACAAGTAAGGTAAGAATGTATAAAAATAGATGAAGATTTCCCAAGAGTTCAATATAATTTGGATTAAGCTCAAATACAGTAAATTAGTCCTTTGACAGTGTGTGGCTTGGAAGCTAGTTGCACTTTATCGTAGCCCCTGGAATCCCATCCTAGAGTTTTTTCTATTTCACACTCAAGTTAGATCTTAGGTTGATTTCCCTCCCCTCGTTAGCTCTGGGAATCTCCAGCCATGAGTTAATGTGTTTATTAAATTCTAACTCATCTTCAAATTCACCCAGTAAAGCATTTTGCAAATTAAACATATAAAAATAACACAAGTATTCATATTTGTAACACAATTATAGTAGTATTGATATTTATACTTAAGTCAGTAAATTTTAGGGTGCCTGGGTGGCTCAATTGATTCGGCATCTGACTGTGGCTCAGATCCTGATCTCCAGCTGAGCCTGGAGCCTGTTTTGGATTCTGTGTCTCCCCCTCTCTCTCTGCCCCTCCCCATTTGTACTCTGTATCTCTCTTTCTGTTTCAAAAATAAACATAAAATTTTTTTAAATCCATCCTTAAAAAATAATAATTCATTAAATTCTGATTTTCTCAATATCAAAACACTTCTTATGTGTGAATAATTAAAATTTTATATAAAGTCATGGAGTTAGAAGAAACCTTAGTGATTAGTTTTCTAATGTAAACCTTAAATAGGTCACATGCCCTATAAGAACACAAAATACTACCAAAATACTTCTAACTAAACCATATTATATTTTCCATTGACAAATGTATTTTAGTGGGGACAAGGATTCTCATTACCATTTCTGGACGAGGCCACTGACTCATAAATGTAAATGCTATTTTACATGATACAAATAATTAGAGACAAAGACAGAAGTGAAACCAAGATGTATTGAATCCAAGTAAATTTTCATTAGCAAAATTATCTTAGGTGTGAAAACTATCCTGTGAAATTGTCAAGCAATAGGTTTGTGATTCATTCAGTCACTTAGCAACCATTTTCTGAGTACTTACTATGTGCCAGTACAGGAACCAGATATAGAACTGCTATACCACCCATATGATGTCAAGAATTACTTAGATCTCTAGCAAGTCCTGTTGGTTTTTCATTAATTATTTGTATCACACACACAATCTGTGCTTCCAAGTTAATATTTGCAACCACAGCTGAAATTAGGGTCATCTTTAAAAACAAAATACTGAAAACCCACTTTAAAAGTTGTTTCATGAATAAAAACTGAGCATTTATTTTATCAAAGTCTATACCCTAAAGTAAGAATATTTGCAAATACATGACTGTGAGTATATCTGTAGATATTTATATGCAGCGATTTCCTGAATTATAAAATGTGGGCACTGGACAAGCTGATTATTAAGATCCCTTTCATTTTTAATATTCTGTTTCCAGGAAAAAAGGGCTTTTGAGATATAGATGTGTATTATGTTGATTTGCCACATGTTTTGATCCTAATAAATGTTTGTATTTTATACAAATTCCATAATTTTGTTTTTATACAATTCCATAAGTTTTTCAGAGGAATTGATATCAGAAGCTCTGATACTAAGATGTATGGATACAGTTAATATTTTGAAAATGTCATATAAATGGCCATATGGTATAAAGCCTTTCTGACTTATTCTACTTAGCAAAATAATTTTGACATTCATCCATGTTCCATGTCAGTAGTTTGTCACTTTTTCTTGCTTAATAGTATTCTATTATGTGGTTGTAGCACAATGTTTTTATCCATTCATCGGTTGGTAGACTTCTGACTTATTTCCAGTTTGGGACTATTGTAAAAAAACTTCTGTGAATTTTTATATAGTCATCTTTGTGTGGACATATTTTCATTTATCTGGACTAAATACGTAGAAGTGGGATTAGTGGGTCATAAAGTAAGTATTTGTTCAACTTTATAAGAAACGTGTATAAAGTTGCTATGCCACCAGCAGTATATGGGAGAAAAGAGTAAGGAATAAAATGTGACATTCTCAAATTGCACTTCTATCTATATAATCATAAGAATTTTTGTGATTTAAGCACATTACATGTATTTGGACAGTATTCATTATATTACCATAAGAATATATTGTTACTTACTTTATGTAAAAAGTTATGATTAGTCTTTATTCTTTTCCACTGCCTACCTTTAACATTTTTTTTCTAATTATTACTGGGCCCTCACACCCAGAGTGGTTATTTTTAGTAAAGGAATATCTTACCATGATTAAAATAGTTTTGAAGATTTTTTGCATATCAAGGATGAAAGGAAGAGAGGGGATCAAGAAAATTTATACTGAAAGGTTAAGGCCAAGAAGACTGGGAATGTGTTTTCCCAATATCACAATGTGTAGATAAAAGAGAGTAGAGACTTCTGGCCAAGGTTGGACAAGAATTATATAAGAATGGATCATTAGAACCAGAGACTTGAAATGAAAATCGGGAACTATGTTCTAAAGTCAAACAGGAGTCAAAGAGCCAAGGGGAAATGATGGCCAGGGGTATTGTGATTGGGAAGTACAATAGGCAACGGCTGGGAAATTTTTAGAAAGAGAAGAGAGCGACATCCTCAGTTCAGTTCAATTTCTTCACATTCTTTGCATGCATGTGTATGGTTGGTCAAGGTGATTCAAAGAAGGAAAGTGGACACTTGAAGATAACAGATACTTCTAGCATTTAAAGACTTACTGTATTTTCTACTCAAATGTGTATTGCATGTATTTATTAGTTATGAGTGAGGTTTGGAAACCACCCAAGGTCTCTGTGTCCACACAAATCAGTACCTCTTGATTCATCACTGTCAGCCTATAAGTCTCATAAAGAAAAAACCTGATGCTTTATGAAAATAGTTCCTATATGATGTTTGGGTTATAATGGTTTTAAGTATTTGGTAATTCAAGGTTTCAGAACATATCCTTTCCCTTTGTTCAGAATCTTCTTTTATAAGCATCTCCTCTTCTTTGAAAATATAATTTTAAGTTCACACTTCCAGATGGCCACTACAAGAAGCAATGGGCTGACATGCCCTGGGACTAGAAAGTGGCAGGGATACAAGGAGAAACGAGAGATGTGTTGGTGGCCTCCCACTCTAATAAAGCACCCTTGTGGTCCCTGTGCAGGGACAACTGAGACCCACCCGTGACCGCCCCGAGACCTGCCTGTGACTGCCCATGGCTAAGATTTTTACTGTTCTCAGACTCAGAGGTAGGGGAACGCCGAGAGCTTGGCAACCAAGCATGCTTGGACCAGCTGGATCCACCCCTGGACCTAACAACCCAATTATGTATCTGGTTCTCTTCCATCTGCTTTCATGCTTGAGTTGATTTCTGCAGAAGAAATAGATTTCCCCCAAATTGGGCCCTTTTACTGATACTTTTCCCAGAGAATAACAGAGAGAGTAAGGTAATAGACTCATTGTGGTTGAGGTCTCATGTATATTTTTGAGTGTTGAATCACCCTTGGCTATGATTTTTGCCAGAATGCTCTCATTATCACTGTTTGCTTTTTTGGGCTCCCAAAAATCTTCTTCACCCAGATGTCCTGGTGGTTGTCTACTGTTTTCTGTCACCAGCTATGGTAGATCTGATTATTTATCCAGATCTCAACTGTCCCCACCATATCTCGTTCTGATGCTAACTGAGCCGTGATACTAACAAAACGAAGGATGTGTGTGATTGTCTATGTGTGACAGACTGTGTGTGTGAATGTGCATGTACATTTTGGAAGGGAGGGTGCATAAGATAATGGAGAAGAGGAAAGACTTAGTAGATCCAGTGTTAAGGGCACCTGGGTGGCTCAGTTGGTCAAACATCTGACTCTTGATTTCAGCACAGATCATGATCTCCCAGGTTCATGGGTTTGAACCTCACATCGGGCTCCACGCTGACAGTGCAGAGCCTGCTTAGGATTCTCTATCTCTCCCTCTCTGCCCACTTCCTGCTTGGTTTCTCTCTCACCCTCTCTCTCAAAATAAATAAACTTAAAAAAAGATATAGTTTTAGAGGGAGAGATAGATTGGAAGGAGGAAAGAAAGCAAGAGAGCCTTTAATGATGGTATAAAATAGATGTTCAACAGATAAATAAGTAAAGAAAAAACATAAACAAAAAGGAGTGGGAAAAACAGGAAAATATAGGGAGAAATAAAGCTAAAGAAGAGTAGGAACCTGGAAAAAAGAGAATATCAAGTCAGTGATGTAAACGGCATGCACTGAACTAAAAAGGGCTCGCTAAGGCTATAATAATTACTAAATTAATATTTAAATTCAATTTATAATTTTCCTGTGAGTAATTTATACAATTTGATCTTAAATTGTGTTTCTGTTCTTAACTAGAATGTAAGCTGACTTGTAATAGAGATGTTGACTCTGTATTGTTAAGAGCTGTGACTACTTCTTAACTGGAGTCAGGGTAAGACAGCATTCTTTTTTGATGTATAATTTATATGCTTTTTAATGTTTCTATGAGCAAGTCTGTTTTGAGGAGGAAAAGTATATCAGATAAGTCTGTTCTCCTTTTGTCTTATAGAAAGATATTAATGTGATTTTTTACTTAGTTTGAAATCTGCAGAGATTTCCATTTTGTTTCTTCTTCAGGATGAGGTCATTATTTTAAAAGAAGTTAAGATGAGGGACACCTGGGTGTCTCAGTCAGTTAAGCATCCAGTCAGCTTGCGCTTATCAGGAAACACCTTCCTAGCTGTAAAGAAACTGCAGAGGGGGTAATAATTAGGACATCTCCTTATAAATAATAGTTAATAATTAGGACATCTCCTTATAAATAATAGTAATCCTCACTTAGATAGCATCTTTCAACCAAGGATCATCTCCTTATGCACAGTTCTCATCCCATTCCTCCAGAGCAGGTGATAGGAAAGAAGAAATCTACAAAAATCTGAGAGTGATTCAAGAGCTCCAGTTCCTAGTTTTCTGAGCCCATAATGGTATTTAAACTTCAGGGTTTTGTCCTTGCTGAAGGATATGAAATGATACGAAGTAAGAACAGGAAGATGGGGAGTAGAAGTGATTTTTCTGGGCAGAATAAGAAATTAGGATGAATAGAGAAAATTGGTGTATGCTGTGGAGAAGTATGCTTTCTATTTCCCCCTTTCTTCTTTCTACTGACTGGAATGCAGATGTAATGGCAGGAACTGAAGCAGCTATCTTAAAATGTGAGATGAAAGTCATGCACTGGGAATGGCTGACCAATTACATAGAAGGAGCCCGGTTCTGCACACTGAGATGTCTATATCATCCCTCAGTTGCTTATGCTCAGATTGTTACATGAGAGAGGAACAAACTTCTATCTTAAGTCATTATATTTTGGGGTTCCTTTTTAACCCTAAATTATCATAATGCACAGTTTCTTCTACAAAAACATAAACTTTTCAGGGTCTCAATGTTGCTTGTCTGAAACATTTACTGGTTTTCAGGTTCAAGGCATGCTGTTATTCTAAATGCCCTGCCCATTTGGGCTTATCTCCTCTTTACGGTTCACTGGTCTGTCTCCTTAAATGTCAGCTTGTCTGTATGGCCTTCTCTGAGTCCCTAAGTGAGTTAGTTGTAATCATAACATGACTAGAGTAGGGGCAGGGTTGTCATTATAGCTTTGCTCTACCCCTGTGCCCATCTCATTCAGAGTCGGGCCCTTGGTAGGTACTAAGTAAACATGAACTCTTGTTAAAGAAATGATTTCTCCAGGTTCAATGAACTTACCTTTCCCTAAATTTTAATTTTCTCCAACTTTCTTTACTGCAAAATTTAGCACACTTGAATATTTTTTATATTGTAAGGTTTTCTAAAAGTTTTGGTTGTTTATGTATATAGTCTAGAGTTCTCAGAAATAAACAGCTAGGAGTCATGGGCTTAGCCTGCCCCCAAGGGATCAAAGGTAAAATTAAAGATTATTCTTCACTAATCATTATTCCATAGTCACCTCAAAGTGGTTTGACAATATTACTTCAAGGACCTGTTTTATAGGTAGTGTTGTTTGTCTTTTTTTGCAATTTATTTATTCATTGAATGAATATTTATTGAGTACCTAATATATAACCAGACATTGTTTTAGGTGCTTCAGAGAAGCATTTGAGAAGCAAACAAAGATCACTTCCTTCATGGAACTTTATATGCTAGACAGAAATTGCTTTTTAAATTTAGCTTCTTTTAATAAAACATATATATTTTTATGTGAATAGTTTTAAATAACAGGGAATAAGATTCAGTATCTTCATACACCATGAGATTTTATAAATTATACATTTGGTTACATAGACAATGGAAAAGCATGATGTAAAATGCTTTGTCTAAGTCTAAGGTCTAGCTCTAAGGACTCATAAACTATGATTTTTTAAAGTTTTTTGATTTATTTCTGAGAGAGAGAGAGTGAGCAGGGGAGGGTCAGAGAGAGACGGAGACACAGAATCTGAAACAGGCTCCCGGCTCTGAGCTAGCTGTCAGCAGAGCCTGACATGGGGCTTGAACCCACAAACCATGAAATCATGACCTGAGCCGAAGTTGGACACTTAATCAGCTGAGCCACCCAGGCGCCCCTGATTTTTTTAAAATTTATTTATTTTGAGTGAGAGAGAAAGAGAGAGGATGAGCTTGAGTGGGGGAGAGAGAAAGTGACAGAGAGAATCCCAAGAAGGATCCATGTGGTCAGCATGGTGCCCTACATGGGGCTTGTACTCACAAACCATAAGATCATGACCTGAGCCAAAATCAAGAGTCAGATGCTTAACCAACAGGCACCCCTCAAAAACTATTGAATGTATAATTTACAAGGTATATCAGTTAAAGGTAGACAAGAGACTGGCAAATAGTAAAAGGACTTCTCACTTTGAGCCCTGTCACCTTAAGCAGTATATTCCAGTTGATTACTTATGAAAACAGGGATTTAGAAATAAGATATTTGCAGAACTTCAGGTTGTTGTGATATCATTTCACCTTTGAGAAGATAACTTAAGTCCTCTTCCAATATACCCTATGAGACCAACCATTATTCACTTTATTATTTTGATAAAAATCATAACTTTAATTAGAAAATAAATCGTTTTGGGGTACCTTGATTTCGGCTCAGGTCATGATCTCACAGTTTGTGAGGTTTAGTCCCACATGAGCTCCATGCTGTCATTGTGGAGCCTGCTGGTGATTCTCTCTCCCTCTCTCTCTCTGCTCCTCCCCCACGGTCTCTTTCTCTCTTAACATGAATAAACATGAGAAAAAAACTTAAAAAATTTTTTTAAATAAAGGGAATAATTTTAAGAAAATTACATAAAGTTATTTAAAAAATATGTCCACTGTTAAGACATTAATAGGTTAACCTGGAATTATTTTTTAAAAAGGGGGGATTAAATAATTTATCACCAATAATTTGTCTTTAAAAGGCAGAATTTATGAGAAGTGTCTTTAAGCTTCCTGTGGTATGTCATTTTACAAATAAATACATCTGGAAAGATTAATAATGTAATGTTTTTAAAAGGTAAAAACGTAGAATCTCTCTTTTTTATAAGCATGGTTGATATGAGTAACTAAATATCAATTTCCTCTAGATGCATTTTTCCATGGAACAAATCGCTTTTTTCCAGCAGAATACTTCTTGTAGCAGTCACATAATGAAAGTGTTTCCCAACAGATATCCATCTCTGAGAGCAGATTTTATTTCTCTGCCTGATTTCCAAAAATGCAATCTGATTTCATGAGGACGTAGGCCATTGGACCAATAAATGACTGTTGTAAGCATGTATCAAGAAATAGTCACAACTTGTGATGCAAAATCTGCCTTGTACTTCTTATTTCCTTCCATCTGAGAGTTGTAATTCCAATACCATGCCATGTACATGGATTGAGTGCAAAGATCAGCCCCAGGCAGGTTTAAATAAAACATTGACATTTTGAAAAATGATCCAAGTGTTTCCTTTTTTCACCTTCTATGTTTTTTTACTTTGCTATTTCAGGTAGTATCAAGAAGAAAATGTTTTTTCTTTTTTTTTTTTTTTTTGGACTTTGTTTCTAATCATTGAGTAGATTTCATACTCTCCAGGGTATAATAGTGCAATGACAATTTGTAAACCATGAAAGATAAAGTTGTAGAATTGGGANGTTCAAAAAAAAATTTTTTTTTTTTTTTTTTTTTTTTTTTTTGGACTGTGTCTCTAATCATTGAGTAGATTTCATACTCTCCAGGGTATAATAGTGCAATGACAATTTGTAAACCATGAAAGATAAAGTTGTAGAATTGGGAAAAGTTGGTTTTTACTTCATCATACTGTCTTCCTTCCTTGGAAACTGAACCTGGGAAACCAATTCTGTATGCTCATGGGCTGAAGCTGAGGGTGTGTGTGTGTGTGTGTGTGTGTGTGAACACACACACATATATATGTAATTGTCACCACATATGTAACCTATCAGCCATTATTGAAGGTAATTTCAAGACATACAATTGAAGACCGTGATTTCCTTTTATTCCAACTTTCTAATTTTATTAGGATTTTATTATGAATGTTTTGATAGTACATACATATTTTACAGCACACCTCGTTGTTCTTAAGAGATAAGCAAATTTACTGTGACACTGTATTAGCAGGGACTGTCTCCTTGTCAAGAAACTGGTAGATGGGGTAGCATATTCCGGGAGACTACAGCCACTGCCTCTGACCTGAAAACAGATATATTGGATTTAGTTTGTTGGACATAAGTTAATTATCAAGTTTCATCATATAAATTGTCTTCAAAGAGAAAAGGCAGCGGGATGGCTCATTACTGCAGAGTTCCTTGCTCGACTTCATCGAAGCCCTTGCTCGCTGATGCCAAGAGCCACAGCCTCTGATGGAGACTTTAATTCATGGCGATACTGCAATGCAGTTCATTTCAGGATCTCTATTGTTGTGTTGCTAAGGGTTCATTCTTCTCAGTAATGGGAATGGCTCTGCTCTATAGGAGGTTAAACATACAGAACCCTAGTGGCTTGCATGATTTCTGACTTCAGAATAGTTCCTGGCACACAGATGATGTGAAAGAAGCTGTCTGTTTTTTTCCAGCAAGCAATAGCACCTTATGTAGTTTTCCCCCAAATGCTTCATGAGATGAAGGCCAAACACACACTTATACATGCATACACACAACTTGAATAAAAAACATATATATATACAAAAGATTCCAGGCTTGTCTCACGCTGAGGAGATCAAATCATCAGCACAGCTAATCATCAAGTTCCTCTGGAAGTATTCCTTCAGGAGGGGATTTTCGTGTAAAAGTTTTATGCTTGTTTGTTTAAAGCTTTAGTATAAATTTGCAGGTGATGAGTGCAGCCTTCACTCTGATAAAAGAACAGGCCAAGCTACTGATTGGAGAAAATTACATGAAGTTTTTTAATCAAAGTCTCTGTGGTCTACTGTCTGATTTTCTAGGCCAGATGTCAAATGTTTTTCACTGATGTCGATGTTGAAGTAATCACTAAACCAATTCCAAGACCCAGTAAGTGAGACGGTAATAATGTTTCATTTCAGTCTTACATAAGGTCTCTTCCCCAGCCATGAACAAAGTAACGGGACGTCTCTGATTCAGTATAATTACATAAACTATTACTTTGAATTTTTTAAATACTTTCAGCTCTTTACATTGTGTGCCTTCCTTATGGATATGTGCCCATGGCATGTATCTAATTTCTTTCAGCAAAATTGTGAAACAACCTGCAATTACCAATTTGTTAATATTTTCAAGATTAACATTTAATTTAAAATGTAATTAAACACCTATTATTTAACATATTTGATGCAGGGTGTTTTTATTTACAACAATAATAACCAATCATTCAAATAAAAAAAAAACAACCTAGAGCTTTCTAGAATAGCAGNCTTTCTTTCTTTCTCTTTTCTTTCTTTCGTTCTTTTCTTTCTTTCTTTCTTTCTTTCTTTCTTTCTTTCTTTCTTTCTTTCTTTCTTTAGCAAAACAATCTGGATGGGACACAGAAATTAGACCAAAATAAAATGTTGAATTTCTGATTCAGAATTTTTTGAAGTTACATATGGACACCCTAGTACTATTTTCTATGTTTTTCATTGACACAAGTCTCCTTTTTGTGGAAATAGCAATATTATAGAAGACCATTTATTTACGAGGACAAATACAGTCTTAAGGTTATTTGAAATCAATATTGCGGTATTTTGAAAATTCCTGCAAGAATGTGCCATATCCCCCACTGACAGATGCAATTCAGCCTGATGAAATTCCACTGGCATTGGTCTCTCCTGCGGGGGCACCTGGTTTCATTCTTAGAATTCCCCACCTCCTTCCCCTGTCCATCGTATCATTAGCCTAAGAGAATTAAAATACCTGGAGACAGCAGATACTTTAAAGTCTCTTCTGAGTAGGAATCTCTTTGAAACTGAAGAAATAAACAACAACAGCAAAAAAAAAAAAAAAAAACCCAGAAAGAAGCGAAAATAGTTTAAGAGAATGAAAATGGTGTTGGAAACAGTGGTAGTAGCGATGGATGGTACCTGAGAGGGGCTCCTCTCAACTCATAGGACAAACCCCTGATCCCTGAACAATATGATCAAAACAGCCTACCTCAAAATACGCCTGCCTCAAACATCCACCCATCTAATCCGTGTCTTTCTCCCAAAGACTGAGCTTTCTCTTGAGGTTATTTGGATGAATAAAAAAATTCCCCATTTCATTTCTTTTATTTCTTGTCTTCGCTTTTCACTAGACTATTGGTAAGGCATTGGTTTTTATTTACAGGTCACCCTAAATCTCAGTGCCTTAAAATAACAATGACTTTATTATTTTCTGTCAGAGTTCTGGAGGTTGACTGTGACTGTGTTCACCTGGACGGCTCTTGATTGGAGCCTGGGACTGGGATCATTACACAGTCTTTCTCAATTATATATCTGGTGGTTGATGCATTGACATGAGACTTTAGCTAGGACTGTCATGTGACCTGAGCTTTCTCACGTTGGACAGGAGTAGAAGCTCTCAGTTTCTTGAACCCTGGGCCCTGACAGACACAAAAATTACTTCTACTACACTCTACTGGTCAAGCAGTTACAGAGACTAATATCAAGGAGAGGGGACACAGACCCCACTTCCTAAGGGAGGAATATCAAAGAATTTTGGGTTAGTTTTGAAAGTCCCTTATTACCTTTTTACCTCCAGTAGATAACATAAATTGTTAAACCTTTAATATATATTGATGACTGAAATAACTTAAGAAATTAAAGCAAAATGTAATAATGATCTAACTTAAGTTAGAATAAATGTCAATTGATAAAAGCGGACAGGTGCAAGAGATTTGTAGAGAGAAAAACAAAACTAAGAAGAGGCTCTAAAATATACCAGAAGTGACTGGCTCACATTGCTTGGAACATTTGGGTGCCATTTTCTGTAACAGACTTGATGTTTCAGAAAACACTTGAACACTAGAATCACCCAGAAGTAGGTTTGGCTCTTGCTTCACCAGTGACCTCATGTATGCCAACTCACATTTCTGAGCCTCAGTTAAATAATATCCATAAGTGAGGATACTAAGTTATAGGTAAGTTCCAGAATTGATGGGGAGATTAGGAATCATGCCTGGTAACTGTTCAACCCACAGTAAGTGATGGCAATATAAGCAGTCCAATTCAAAGAGAACAATTAGTGAATTTTTTAGTATACATCAATATATTTTGAATAATATTTTTATTAAAGTATCTGGGCTCATTTTATTTTGTTATTTTAATTTATTAATTCATTAAGTCTTCAGTAGTCTGTGATTAGAGGCTTAATTCTCTGATTTCCCTGAGTATATCCATTGCATTCTGTGCATCATATCAAATATTGAGCTTCAATTCTTTCTATATATCAGTTATGAATTGTCAACATTATCTAAATCTGAATTTGCTAAAAACCTCCTTACAAATATTTGCTACCTTAAATACTCTTTATTTGTTTTGACTCTTTCATGATTTTGTATATTAAATAATTATGCTTAACCAAAATGTTTTTGTTTTATAATTTATTTATTGTAAACATTCAGAAGACCAGTGCTTAAGAAACAATTAGATATCGTTAGTTTTATTATTTTTTATTCAAATAAGTTATCTTCCAAATCTTTAAAATAAAATAATGATATTTTTATGGTAGGAGAAGAGCTTTGCATGGTCTTTCCTTCTTCACACCTACTAGGCATATTCTGATGCAGAGAAAGGGAGGTATAGCCAGTGGAACATATTCAAGAATTTCAGCAACTGAGAGCTTGTTTCATTTGCACAAATCCTATATTATTTATTTAATATCCAAAATAGACAATTTGGGTGAATATTAATATATGCAAACTAAATCCATTGTCAATTCAGGTTTTTAAAAAATTATAATAGTCATTTTGGGAAGAAAGGGGCAATGCATTCCATGGCCTTTTTATAGAGCTACTGACTGCCTTCAAGAGTATATAGAAACCATTATCCTTGCCACATTGCAGGTTACTTTTTAAACTTAAAAATAAAATCTATAGACCATGTTGAATAATCTCTCTTGCAAGACCATCATCCTAACTGCATTGAAACACTGAGATAAGATATTCAATGGGTATGAATGCTCTTTACTTATCATTGAGCTTTAAAAAAGGCTCATGTAACTAGATTCACATTTTATGCTGAACTGGGCTCCATTTTTAATTCCCAAGGCCATTGATGGATGAAACACAAAAAAGATGAATTTGTAGCGAGTAAGTCAGATGTTTATAACTTCTGAAAGAGCAGATTCAGAACACTCAAAAAGTTAGAATGAATATGGAGATTTCCTCGATTCCACATGAATCAAAGCAATTGTGATACACAACTACTTTAATATAATGTTTTTCTAAATCTTGTTTTCCAGAGAAGAGAAAACATAACCACAAGACACAATTTCTACTTGACTTCTTAAATGATAAACATAAGAAAAATATTTATTAATTGATTCTAAGCTTGTGAAAACATTTGAAGGCAGCATGTTTGTGTACAAAGAGCAAAGGTCTTGGAATAAAAATTTGTGACTTAAGTTCCCTTTATCTTTTGGGGGCAGGTTTGGAGTGCAGATTTGGGATTTTTTTGCTTGTTTGTTGGCTTTTGCAAAATGGAGATACTATAATATACCAGTAGGTTTTTGTGAGCATCCTCTAAGTTAACAAATGAGAAAGGTGCTAATAGTTCTTGCCCATGGTAGACTGTAAACAAGTGTTACTTTCTTGCTTGCTCTACATTAGATGGTGGGTATTGCCACTGTTCTCCAGCAGCAATCTGATTCATCTGTCTTTGCGCACACCAGGAGCATACCATGTCCCCCATCTCCTTGAAGTTAGGAAAGACCATATGACTTCTTTGTACAATGAAATGTGAGTAGATATATGGTTGGCAGAAATGACATATGTCACTTCTGGGAAGAAGCATTAAATTGCTGATATTTTACTCTTTTGTTCAAGCTTCACCCTGTTAAGGTGATAGTGAAAGAAAATGTATTGATAACAGCTTTCAGAAGTTTAAAACTTCCTGGAATGCTGGGCTAACTCATGGGAATGGCTACCCTTGGGAGTTACATGGACTTGGAATGGTCTTTGCGTAAGCTTAGGGTAAATCTTTGATATTGTAAAGTACTTGCTCTTGAGGATTATTTGTTACCCCAATCTAATCTAGTCAGTCTTTAATTCATTTACCTAATTTAATATTTCACATATATTTCACATATCTCATTGTATATTCACTCACTATTTAGATGAAAAAATAAAATATTTCACTGTGTATAAAATAAAAACTGAAGAACAGAAGTGTGATATCTGAGGAAATTTATGCTATATGGATTTTTTCCTTCAATATATTTTGTTTACAAATGATTTAGAACAATTTAAAATATAATTATTCTAAAATCCGTTTTCTGTCTTTTGGATTTCTAACCATATATCAGGGCATGTAAGTAGTTTTTTAATTAAGTTTTTTATTTTAACTCCATGTAAATAGTTTTGCAATAATTATTATGGATCCCTTATACGAGAAAAAAATATTGTTTCATGTTTGAGATTTTGGAAATTTTGAAAGCAAAATCTTAAAATGTTTTGAAAATCATCTTAAATTGAGTCATGATTTAAAGACTATAGAATTATAACACTTAAGGTCTAGAAAGAATCTGACATATATTTTGACTCCCAGATCCTATTTTGCACTTTGAGAATCCAGGAGCCTAGGGCATATTTAGTGACTTGTCCCAAACTGATTTTATAGGGATACTGCTCTGCTAAAAATCAACGTTCATGGTCAGTCTGTTTCTTAGGACATAACGCCAAAGCTTCTTAGATTCTCTTTAACCTCAAATGACTGTTACCACAAACTGATTTCACCACTGTGCCAAACAGCTCACCATTTCCTGAACAAGATAAACTCTCATTCCTTCCTTTATGTCTCTGCAAAGTATACCTTTATGCTTGGCCTAGAATATCTTCCCCAACTTATCACCCTGGAAAGCTGTTTAACCTGCAAGACTCAGCACAAGCTCTTCTCCTGCCTCTATTGCTGGCAAATGCTGTTTTTAGATGATCCTATTTATGTGATCCGAACATATTTCATATTTACTCATATTACTTTGTTGTTAACTCATGATAAATTATATTGCTGTTTCCAGTGTTTTGTTTTCCACTATATAAAGAGAATTCTTTATCATTACCCATTGCCCTGTAGTTCACAGGGCCTTTCTATGGGAGGGATATATTCTCTTGCTCTGTTGACATTGAGTTTGGCCATATGACCTGCTTTGGTCAATGGAATTTGAGTAGAGTTTCCATATATCACAAAGAAGACATTTCCCCCCATTCATATGTTAAAATAATGGCATGTGTCAACTAGGGGCTTCTCTTTCAGTCTTAATTCTGGAATGAAAAAGATATGGCACAAAGCCCAAGCCAACCCCTAGGCACAGCAGTCAACATTTAATGTGAGAAATGCAGTAAGATACTGAGATTTTAAGATTTCTGTAACTGCAGCATTATTTACTAAAAGCTAATCTGCAGTTGCTTATGCAGTTTCCCTGGTTCCATTAAAATAAATATCTTAAGGGCAAGTATTATATCTCATTAGTTTTTATGTTCCTAACTTCCTGATCAATTTCTGATAGAGTAGGTACTCAGTGTTTTGGGCAGGACTGGATGGAGTTTTGTTACATGATGCAGAAGCTCTACTTTCTAAGACTTTTTTATCTTTTGGAGATTTAGAATCCGAATCCAGTTACATTGATACAGAAAAACAAAGGGAAAGGTTTATACGCAGAATAAGAAGGTTGCACAAACACATACGGAGACAGTAAAATCACTTACATTATTTCTGGTCACTTAAAAACTGCAAAGAAATCAAGTATAAATTTCTGGTTGGAGGGTTAAAGAACAAGGGGAGTAAGACTTGGACTTCAAGGTTGAGATAAATTGGGTCCAGTAGAAATCATTACTCTCTTTCTGATCAATCTAGGATGGATTTATGGAGGATACAGATTTTTAAGAGTCATCTATAGAACAAAGAGATACATGGTATTCATAAAAGGCAGACAAATTCACATAGTTTTAATGAGCAAAATAAAAAATTTTTGCATAAATTTCATATTCTACACAAATGTAAAATGAGGAAGGTAAAATAAGATCATATGATATGCTTTTTATCCTTTTCTAGGAATATTTCCCTGTTAATTTTTAGTTTCATTACTCTAGCAGAAATGATTACCAAATATGAATTTAAAAATCCAGTGTCTTAAATCAGACTTCAGTTTTCTAACAAAAAGCACATATTTGTTTTTCTTAAGTGTTTTTCTAAAGTAGTTTATTCTATCTGTATTTTACTGTTTAACTCACATTATTACATTTTAAACATTGGAGTGCTGTTTATTTAGAGCACCTAAATGTCAAAAATAAGTAAAATGTACGTTTAACTATTTCCATTCTCTTCAGTCATTTTAATGATTTGAAATTTGATCATTAAATAACTTTAATGATTAAAATATCATTTTGAAATAATTTAGGCATGAATCAATAGCCGCTCAGTAGAGAGTATGATCAATGGTCAAATTTGCAAATCTTATAGTAAGAGACGGTGCTGAAATTTACTAAATACACACACACACACACACACACACACACACACACACACACGGACTAAAGGATACATTTGTAGTTAAGCCAACACAGTCTCACCCATGACTTAGTATTTTCTTATTTAGGATTGTGCAAATCAGAATCCAGGCAGTCTGCATGAAGTGTATTGATTTGTATTTTAGGGACTATTTCATGACTTACCAAACTGATAAGAAAAATCAGTAGGAAGTGATAAAATGTGCTGCTAAGAGTCCATTTGTGAAAATTATAAAGATAGGAAATCAGATCTCAAGCTTAGCCAACATTACATCATGCTTTATCCCAATAAGCCTTATAGAAGAATTTCTGGAATTCTGATGAGAATCTATTGGTCATATTTGTAGAGATATTTACCATGTCACTCTGGGAAGAATGACATGTTTATGCAGAGAAGTTCTATTTAGAAGATTCTCAATTTTTAATTTCTTTCATCTACTGGAAAATGTTTTTCTCTGCCCAAACATATATTACCACAATTATTTCTCTAGATGAAATAACCCTCCCTTACATATCTGATTATTTCTATGCCTAATGCTAGCACTTACTTGGATTTTCAGAAATTTGGATTTCTTCATATGGTTCACTTATGATTTATTTACTGATGTATCATTTGATTCACACATTTCATGTTTTATTTTTCATAACTGAAACTGCTCCTCTTACGAGTTCAAAGTTAGACTTTGAGAAAAAATGACATTACAGTATACAAAAGCTTGATTTGAAGATGGAGAATAATGAGGCTATTTGGTATGCATATATATTAAAATTCATTTTAGAATTTGCTCTTGGTATATAACCCCAAATCCACCATGGGGCAATTATGGAATCCTACAATTCTCACTTTACATTCAATATCTCTATGCCAGATTTTTTTTTTTTTGAGAGAGAGTGAAAGGGGGAGAAGGGCAGAAAGAGGCAGAGAGAGAGAGACAGAGAGAATGAAAATCTTTAGCAAGTTCCATACTCAGCATGGAGCCCGATGCAGAGCTTGATCCCATGATTCTGGGATCATGACCTGAGCAAAATCAAGAGTTGAATCCTCAAGAGGTTAAGCCACCCAGGTGCCTCTATGCCAGATTAATTAAGCATGAATGGTCTTATAGAGAAAAAAAATAAAATGTAATAGCATATTGCTCCTAGTGAAGTAAAAAAATGCTATAATTAAAACACTATTCTATATTATTTCTGAATTATTCTCATTGTCATTATCATACTAAATATTTATGTTTACTTCCAAAAAAATCTGAGAAAAAGTCCAGTGAAGTTTTCTTCTAACTGAATTGTCCAAATCCATTGCTATTTATATAAACACATAACCAACCAACCAAACTACCAAACAAATATGTTAGGCTGCTGCGCACCATGTCACACTTGTGCCGGTGTGCTGGTGTAAGAGACCGACAAAAAAAGCATTTCAAGTATTAATTATTATGTCAAACATAGTACCAGTTTTGACCTTAAAATAAAAATTGTCCAAATTATCCTATGTGTTTACCGTGAGCATGGATTGTACACGAAAGCTGGGTAGTTGTTAAATTTAATATAAAAATTTATTTTAAAAATTTAACTTCCTTCTTGTTTTATGTGTGTTTACATGGGGTATGTGTATGCATTCATATGAAATTGTTAATTTTTAAAAATAAATTGCTTGAACCAAGTAACATGTTTAATCATGTGAAACAAAAATAACCAAAACAAGAATACCTTTTAAATCAGTGAACATTTTCTGATGTAGTATGCAGTCCAGAAATTGTTCTTTTCTTTCTAAAAGCCAAAGCACTTTATGCTATACACTGTGTGTTTTAAAATTACACACACACACACACACACACACACACATACACTTATAGCAAGTAAGCAGTTTTGCAGACTGGGAATGGTGGAATTCCTTAAGTTGGAAAATTCATACCAATCTATTCAGTACTTTCCCCTAAAAAGAAAATAAAACGAGAAAGGAAAACAATGTAATTGCCCCTACATAAATGATTTGATGATAATCGTCTACAGTACATATGGGTTTTGAGCAATTACCAGTGGAAAGCGAAGAGTTCTTGGCTGTCTGTAAATCGCATTGGTAGAAGAATTGCCCAAGTCAGTGCAAAAGGTTGGCTGGCATGGGGCACAGAAGACAAGCAGTGAACGATAAAACTGTAGGGTGATAATGAAACAAAGGACCAGGACAACATATTTCCTTTAATGCCCCTGACTAAGGCTTTGCTCATGTCTTAGTGAGGAGAGGTTAGAACATAACATCTGAAAACCTCTCTTGTTGTACCTACGTGTTATTTATGACCAGTGTGATATTCTGGTTAGGAACATTGCCTTGAAATCAGTGAGGCTTGAGTTTAATTTTGGTTTTGCTATTTATAGTTGTGCCAACTTGAGTCCCTAACATTACCTCTGCGCCTCCCTTTCTTTATTGATAAATTGAGGGTAATGAAATAAACCAGCTCTCTAGGATTCATAAGCTTTAAACCAGCTAATGGTCTCAAGGGACAGAGCACCTGTACTGGTGCTTCGGAGGTTCCCAGAGTGTTAGTTACATTAACCAAAGAGAGCTACCTGTTCAACAAACTGTTTATAATTCATAACATCACTATATATGAGAGATTGAGTTTATTTCTTAACTAATCTTTTTTAAAAATTTCCCTGTAGTTGTTGCTTTATTATTAGACCTCAAGTTGAATGAACTTCTTGTAGTGTTTAAAGAGAGGTAGTTGAACTGTGTGGAAATAAATAATAGGTTAATAGCCCCATTTCCCGAATGCTACAGGAAAAACACCACTTCCTCAGGCATATTTTTTTGAAAAATTTTTAATATTTATTCATTTTAGAGAGAGAGCATGGGTGGGGCAGGGGCAGAGACAGAGACAGAAATCTGAAGCAGACTACAGGCTCTGGGCTGTCAGTGCTGGGCTCAAACCCACGGACCGCAAGATCATGACCAGAGACAAAGTTGGATGTTTAACTGACCGAGCCACCCAGGTGCCCCACGTCAGGCATATTTTTAATATGCCACCAAATTGTAGGAAACAACCCCATAAAATAGATAAAGTCAGGAGTTTGTCTTCTGAGCACAACAAACAATCCAAATCTAGGTTGATACTATGTGGATATTTTTTATACTTCATATGTCTTCCTGATTATATTTTTATAAAGTACATAAATTTAGCTCTAAATGTACTGATATTACAATTAATGATATGATTTGAACTCTCTTATTGGCTTCAGATATTTTTCAAGACAAAGGACACAGTAGGATAAACAGAACCACAGACAACCTTCTGATAACTTTTTGTAAACCAAGACAGAGATGGAAATGGCTGTAGTCCAAGCTCATCACATGGGAGATCACACAGATGGGGTGATAAAAATTGTCCATGTGAGCCCCTTGACAATGCTCAGTATTTTATTCCAGATCCCAAGTAAGCCACCTGCATGCTGATGACATCACAAAAATAAAGGCCAAGGGCTGATTACTGGGTGGGTGCTCTTTATTATCACATATCAGGTGTCACCTGTAATTTCACGTCTCTGGCAAAGCGACAGAATCCATCTGTCATCTAACCAAGGATCTTAGTCAATTTTCTCTGCTCTTTGGAAACAAGCTCTTATATTGTGTGGGAGTAGTAAGGAGCCAGCCCATTTTCTGAGACTGGCTGTGAAATAAATAGGCCAACAGTTACGAAAACAAGCTGATATTTTCTACACAGTGCCAGCAAAGAAAATGCCCCATTTCTCTGCAGTTTTAATACATAAAGCTACAGCTTGTTCAGGTCCACAGGGATGTTGTTGATGGGTCCCAGTATAGAGCCCAGACAGTCAGTGAGCTTTGCAAATGGGAGTATGTTATAAATTCAACTGTATTATGACCAGGTCCTTGGGGCACTCCTTGTGGCATACTTTCTAAGGCCTTTGAGCAAGGCAGATACTTTTTTATAAGGGTTCTGGGTATTTCACTTTCTATGAAACAAGCACGTGAAGAAAAGCTTTTAAAAGAGGTAAAACTTGTCATCTTGTACATACACATCTCATTTCCCATGTACTCTACGCTGCCTTGAAGGCTGCAGAACAGGACCTCTCCCTGATCTTAAATCTTGCTAGTTCCCACAACGTCCCCTTTAATAAAGGATGTCTCTGTACTCCAAGGGAAAGGGCTAAGGTATAGTGTTCATGACGTGTATGGAGATTCTGGAAGTGTTCCACCAACGGCAAGTTTGCAAGGAAAAGTCTGGATTCAACTAAGAATTATTATGTAGACAAAAAGAAATATGTGTTTGTGCAAGAAAGGTGCTTTGCAGCCTCTGCACACAAAGGAGGTAACAATGAGATAGAACTACTGGAATGATTTGGAAATGTTTAAAAAATCATTTTAGGCATGCCATTAAATGGGAGCTTAGATTTAAGTAGGGACAGAGTGAACATGCTTTTAAAAGTGTCCAAATGGGAGAAATCCTTGTCTATTCACAGTAAATGAGGCTGAGCCCTACTCTGGGGCAGGAGAATACACAGCAGTCACATTGGAAGTACAGCAGACTTTGCTTTTATGGAGAGTTATATGTTGAGATACAAGAAGTTATGATCTATCTGGATGAGACGAAAACTCTATAAGGTCTGGAATTTCTTCACAATATTGGGAAAACCAAAAAACTTATTACCAAGTAAGTTTTGGCATAGTGGGTAAAAACACATTTTTATTAAAAGCAAATTCAGAATGCACAGTGCACCTCTCAATTCTGAACTGAAGTGGACAATTATGGAGTTGGTATTACAATACATGCCCCATTACAATAGGCTTGATTCTGTAAGAAGCTTTAAGTCTCTTTCAAAGTCAATTACCAGGCAGGGTTTCCAGACCCTGCATTTGTCATAATTATATTTGAACTTGTTGCTGGTTGATTGGAGGGCTGTCTGAACCTACTTAGGTGGAGAAATCCAAGGCAGAACGAAAAGGCAAGGTGAGAGCTGCAAAAGGTCAAAGAGATGCCAGTCTCCTAAGGTTCTAGTTTCTAAAAGCTATAATATGACCATAAAAAGTAAAACTAGGAAGTAGAGCCAGGGATTGCCTGATGGGTAATGTCATAGTAAAACATCCAGACTGAAAAGCCAATGCTGCGGAGAGAGGGACACCTTGTGAAAATCCATTATCAAGACATACTTTTCCTCAGTTTTATTAAGAAATAATTGACATACATCACAGCATAAATGTAAGGCATACGGCATAATGGTTTGATTTATATATACTGTGAAATGATTACTACAGTGGGTTTAGTTAACAACCATCATCTCACATAGATAAAGTAAAAAGAAAAAAAAATCCTGCGATGGGAGCTCTTAGCAAGTTTCCCATGTAAAACATAGCAATTTCAGCCACTGTCACAACGCTGTACATTACATCCCTACTACTTATTCATTTTATTTTACTTTTAAAATTTTATTTATTTAAATTCAAGTTAGTTAACATACCATGTGGCATTGGTTTCAGGAGCAGAACCCCGTGATTCATCACTTACATATAAGCTCGGGTGCTCATCCCAAAGAGTGCCCTCCTTAATGCCCCTCACCCAGGTAGCCCCTCTCCCCACCCAACTGCACTCCAGCAATGCTCAGTTTCTTCTCTATATTTAAAAGTCTCTTACGGTTTGCCTCACTCTCTGTTTTTCTCTTATTTTTCCTTCCCTTTCCCGTGTTCATTGGTCGTGGTTCTTAAATTCCACATATGAGTGAAATCATATGATATTTGTCTTTCTCTGACTGACTTATTTCACTTAGCGTACTCCAGTTCCACCCACATTGTTGCAAATGGCAAAATTTCATTCTTTTTAATTGCTGAGTAATATTCCATTGTATATACATTTTTAAATAACTAGTAATGAATCAATCCACACCAGACTGACCATTTTCCCTGATAACAAGTTTTGTCCCTTGATGATGGGTCTGATGTGTTTGTTTGTTGGTGTGTTTCTGTAGCCTTTACAATTTTATTAGGTTCTTGTTCCTTTACTCTTCATAGATTGAGAATTACTGGCATAATATAAAAATAATTACACTGAACATTAAAACTAATTTAAAATGTTACATTAAGTTAAAAGAGTCATCATAGAAATGATACTAAATTGACCACAAAAGGCAAAACTATTCTTTTTTTAGACTAAACACTCTTTTTCTTATTTTTATCCATTGTCCTTCTTTCGTTCACAAGCCACAGCCATTCTTTGTAAATAAATGTAGAGCTTAAGGACACATGTTTCAGGACCTAAGCTTCTGACTGTTGAAACAGATTTTCAGTCGGTTGGGCGTCTGACTTCAGCTCAGGTCATGATCTCACGGCTCGTGAATTCAAGCCCCACGTAGGGCTCTGTGCTGACAGCTCAGAGCCTGGAGCCTGCTTTGGATTCTGTGTCTCCCTCTCTCGCTGCCCCTCCCCCACTCACGCTCTGTCTTTCTCTCTCTCTCTCAAAAATGAATAAACATTTTAAAAAATTAAAAAAGAAACAGATTCTCTTTTACCTATAAAAATCTCTCTCGTACCATGTGCCATACTGAGGATGGAAGACGGGGACACTATTGTGTTCTCTTACTTAAGAACACACACCTGAACCATCACGTAGAAAATACTGGATTTTTCATGTGTAGATTCTCAAAACCGTGGTTGGCAAAGATGGCACAGAATACCTGTTCATTATAAATATCTGTTTATATATAGTGCATATAAAACTTACTTCCCAACTCCCCATAGAGAAAGCTAGGGGTAAATTTTGCACCGGTGATAACAAAACCATCAGCGCCTCTCTAGCCGCGCACATGCTGGATTGACTGCTCAGAGGGGCGTGCCTCGCAAAAGAGACTTGAGGATTGATAGATACTTGATTCCTTCTGTACCCTCGGCCTGCTCCCCGTGTCCCAGGACATTCTGCTGCTGGCAGGTCACTGAAGCCCACCTTCTCCTTCTTGCTGTCACTGTCAACCGCATAGCACCTAGCCCAGCTTAGGGTCACAAGAGTGCACGTCCGTATGAGGAGCCTTTTCTTCTCATCTCCTGTTGCTGCTACTGCAGGTCACTGTCGTCACTGAGATCCTTGCTACCGTACACTATCAAGGAAATTTTTGTTGTTTCCCTCTTCCAGAACTCCCAGAGTAATGACACCATCTTTTCCATGCTGGGGAAAAATAGGGAAACTGCTTTTAACCAAGAGTCATTCGTATGGCCCATGAAGAGACAGGGCCATTTCTGGCTACCATTTCTGCCTACAGATCTGGGCTTGTCTTTGGTTGACTGACACTAAACGTAGGCACTTAAAGCCCCTGCTTTTGAAATGGGTTCAAGTTTAGTCCTTCAAGCTACCATCCACTCCTTCTGCCTTTTCTCCATTCAGGATTAGCTTCTAACTGCTTTTCCATGGTAAGACTTCTCCCATCCTGTATCTTGGATTTGACCTTACATCCACCTCTTAAAAGAGACAGAGGGAGACTTTTATGGACTTACGTACAGTGAAGACAGTTATTTTTCTCTGGCTGACAAAGAGCATTAACCTTCAAAGCTGAGTACCACTCTCAGCTGTAATAATCTGTGTTCTCAAGAGTAGGAAATGTTGCTTAATGTTTCTGTTTTCCTCTCTGTTATCCTCTGCAGTTGTGAGATGGAATTCAAAACTATATTTTGAATGCTACCTTAGCAATGATATTATATTGGTTAATTAACTGTGATACTGCCTGGTTTGACACTATAAATAAAGTGAATACTTTTAAAAGTATTAACATCTATATACCTTACAAATGAATATATTCATTTTTGGTAGAAAGTGAAATAGAAACAAAAAAACAAAAAAAAATGGAGTTTATTGTTATGGGGCTTATGAATAAAAAGTCTATGTGTTTTTGGTCCAGAAATTTCACTTTTAGAAATTTATCCTGCAGGCATAGTAACATAAATGAACACAGATAATATGGTAACAAATGTTCATTGCAATTTAGTGTACATAAAAATGGATAACATAAGGTAGATCTATAGATTTCTGTATGCCTACATAAAAAGACATTGAAGAAATACGATTTGCAGAAAACAAACTGCAAAACATTGAATATGTCATGATTCCATGTGTAAGGAAAGTATGAACATATATACACTTGCATATGCAAGTGAATGTTTAGAATGTTTCTAAAACCATATATAATAGGATGCTTTTTAACATTCTTGTAAGTGGTATTGGCCGAATGAGGAAGACCACCTTGACTTTTGTTTCCACTAGTTAAATATTGTAGCATAAATTTGTACAATCTTATAATAAAAAATAAATAAATGCACAATCATCTATATCCCCTGTTCAGTTAATTCTGTAGTATTTATTATATTCAGAGAGAAATCGACATATTTTATGGCAGTCTGGTGAATGTTTTTCTTTTTGGATGACCATACATTTTGTCAAGTGAGCTAGCCTAGTTCATTTACTCGTAATAAGTATGAATATGGAGAGGAGGTTACCTTATAAACATTGGACCAGTGGTATTCCATTTTTTTAGTCTGGGATGCCTTCTTAGAATTCACCTATCTTTTTACTTACTTACCTCTAAAAGTCCTCTCCCTCATTCTGCTGTGGTTTTCCCCAAGCTTTTTTTAAAGGTAAAAGAAATTGCTGAACAAAGCTTTAAAAAAATTGAGAGAAAAGGATTGAGTGTAAATTCAGGCTGGATTTTAGCTTCTGATTCCAAACTCTAATCATGACTGAGATTATTGCCAGTTATCCCCAGTTCCCAGAACTCACCTTGACTGGAACTGGAAGACCAGATTTATGTACTTGAATCCTCCTTCTGAACGTCTGTTCCTAACCCACTGCCACGGTTGAAAACAGTTTTCCTGTCTTGCTTCCAGCCTGAATTTCTGCTTTAGTTGTTGTTATCCAGATCCCTTTCTAGTATACTCCAAAATATCCAGGTGTCCATTGGGTCTTAGGCCTATCTTCCTCTACCCAGTCCCTCTCCTGGGTACCAGACGTCTGCTACAATGACTAGGACCCTGCTTCTCGTTAACAGATTTCCAAGTACTACCTGTCTGCCTTCTTGCCCTGTGGGGCATCTATTAACTAACTCTTGCACTATGTTTATCTATTGAGCTATTTAATGTATATCCAACTGATCTGTGACACTCTTTCTTTTACTTATTCATCTGTATGTTTGATAAATATGTATTAAATGTCCACCACGTGTCAAGTACTGTGCCAAACATGTCGGGTATATTGTGATCCAGACTCTGTCTAGTTCTCAGGAAAACCATTTCTCTTGTCAAGTGATTATCAAACAACTTCTTGCTGCTTCTCCTTCTTCTACCAACAACCCCCCTCCCCTCCCCTCCCCCCTCCCACTTCCCTCCTCCTGTCCTTCCCTGGGGCTCCCCTTCCCCTCTCTTTCTCCCCCTCCCCTCCCCTCCTCGTCCTCCTTCTTGCAACAGAAATCTGTTTTCTTAAGTGAAACTCTACCAAAACTCAAATAGAAAATAAAGACAGAGTTAGGATGTGAGTCCACTTTGTTTCTTCTAATTTTCAAAATATTTCCTGTAGCACTCTAGGGATCCCAGAACTAACATTCTCTGGATCTTAGGTGCTTCCTGCCAAACGCAGTTCTATTCCAGCAACAACTCTTCTGGGTTTCTGGCTCATCACAGTGAGCAGGTCTTGATTTAACTTTCTGCCTTTATCTGCACCAAATTTAAGTCCCTACTACACACATCCAACCACTCCTAATATGTGCAAACAAATCTGCATGGGAAGTTAAGAAGGATTCAATATAACCTGAAGAAAGAAATACTTTTAATGCCTCTGACTTGGAGATACTTCTCAAGTGTACCAGGGGGTACAGGGAACTCACTTTAGAATTGAGTTATTTTCTCACTCCTGCTAAGAAACTTGGGCCAAATTTTGGTATATGCTTTCATTTAAAAATATAGAAGCATGCATTTTTCTCTAATCAAGAACACAGCGATTGGAAAAATATGTAATCAAGTGGTAACGAGGATCCAAAATCCTATTCTGGGGGAAAATTTTGTGTATTCTCCTCTCTACATCTTTTAAAAACAAATGAAAAATATTTTAAAAGCTAAAGGAAAATGTTATTTTTCATCATAATGCTTATCTTTCACTCACTACTCTTTTCCTCCCTTGAAGCAGCCTTAAGAGATCTCTTCAGAACAGAATGTTCTCGTCAGGCCTAACAAAAGGTAAAATTGCAGCGGTGGCTTGCCATTGGCTGGAGTGAAGGACCGTGAAAGCAAGTATGTGTCTGTCCTTCTATGACAGCTCGGCTGTGTTACACGGCACTCTCTTTCTTACATCTCTGTCACATCCTTGGGTTGCCCAAGTCAGGATAAGGCTGTGTCCAGGAAAGTTTCACCTTTGGAGGAAATGGGTAAACAGCCTGGGATGATAGCATCTTTGCCTTTTTTTTTTTTCCTCTGGGACAGATCTGCACCTAGAAATAAAAGAAACCCATAAATGTAAATTTTCCTCTTTGATCACCTACACATTTCCTTTTTCTATTTTTTTTGGTCCTTTTCTTTCACTACCCTGAAAGTAATCCTGGGTTTAAGCCTTTAAAGAATTGCAAATAAAGGGAGACAAAGTAGAAAATCCACTTTCCAATTAATATTCCTAGTAATTGTGGTGTAATTTGGGTGCTTCTAGTAAATGGGGACCATAATCACAAAGATTAATGAGGGTTACCAAAGGTGGAAAATCCAGATGCTGGCAGGATTCCCAATTTCCAAGACTGAGTGAAAACAGCAGAGAAATAAGACAGTAAATACGATAATTAATTGAAAGGTCATACTCAATGTCCAATTTTAAATTTGTTTTTGAAATGTGATAAACTTCTAAATATTTCTTTAGAATTTAAAAGAGAATTCCATCGGTAGACAAGTTTATTGAACATTTCCTCTATTCAGCAGTGAGCTGGGTGGGCAGAGTTACTGGGTAAGTTAGAACAGGACCCTATTTCCTAACCTCAAGTCACTTGTAATCCGTTCAGAGAATGAAAACTAATATATATTAAATAATAGTGATTGAAACAATAAATTGTCATTAAAGCATGGAGTTCTGTAAAGTAAACATAAGCTTCTCAGGTGTTGGACCCACATCTCATTTGGCATAGAACTTGGACTAGCACAGGATAAATGTTTATCAAATATATGTTTGGATGAATTAATAATAAAGGAATAGGAAAATAATGAGGACTAGAGAGGAATTGTTAATGGAGGTGAATTTTTTAAAATAAGAATTAATAAATTAGCAGGATGAAGGCAAAAATATATTCCCAGTAAGTGTTCTAAAAATAATACACGTGGGTTTCATAGAATAGAGTGAAGGTGAGCGTCATTCAAAAGGAATTGTGTTTATTTTGATTCAACAAAACATAATACTGTGAATCAGACACTGTACTAGATGTTAATGATATCAAAATAACCAAAGAGAATGTATGTTAGGTTTTCAAGACACCCTGGTTCAGTGGAACTAAGTGAGCTTTGAAACTAAGGTCTAGAAGGCGTATGGTAAATCACAATGAGACAAAATTCAAAGTCTAGACCAACCGTTTAGACTTGATATAATCTGATCTACATAATAGTAGAAATAATCTGTCAGCGTGATAAAGACATAATGAAAAATGAAAATTATTTCTAAAATATTAAAACGCAGATAAGGAGCTACTATTGTCATCTTACTTTGGATATACAGTTAAGATTTCTTGTGTAGCATACCTAATTTTTAACAAAAATATTGATCGTTCTTATTACAAAACTACCATATTAAGGGTCCTCACTGTATTTGTTCATCTCTGTTTTGAGTACATATATTCTGTGTGAACTGTATTGTCCAGGGAGGTAATAAAGATTACAAAAAACAGATAAGGACTCTCTTCCATTGGCATATTGCTTGGTGTGTACGAATTATCTGAGTATTTTTCACACAGTGCTCAAACGCATGTGGTCATTCAGTCATCTTAAGAGGTCTTGAAAGAACAAGGCAAGTAGTTATTAAAATGCTTTAGGTTGGTGGTGCAGTGGCATTACATCAATGCAAAGCCTTTTTATTTTGATCTGAAATTATCATTTGATGCAAGCTCTGATTTTAATTTACACTTGCTTATTAGTCAACAAAGTTTGATAAAATCGTTCACTGTAATTACTTTGAGAATGTTTCCATTTCTTCATTTCCAAATTGCTACATTAAAAGAAAAAATATCTTCTAGGCATGCTATCTCAGAGTTAGCCAATCAGATAAAAAAATTGTAGTCAATTAAAATATTTTGAAAAACTATGTTTAGAGGCAACATTCCGGGGAAAGGAATGATTATATTAGACTTAATCTAATAGATTAGACACACACCATCTAAAATGGTGACCCTCCTGGACTGTCAGAAGTATACACTGTGAAATGGCTGAGGTCAAGGGTCAGTCGGAGGCAAGGCCACATCCCACCGACTCCGGGCCTATGTTCAGTACTGTGTCTGCTCATGACTGTTAGTCCCTGTGCCTGGTGCCAGCAGGTTCTCAAGAGCATGTGGCATTATCACAATATTGGTAGTGTTAGGGAAAGACATAGCAAATTAGGGAAATTTACAGATGGGCCTGATACTCCAGATTATCAGCACACTTGTGTTGTTGTTAAAATAAAATACTCTCCAACTGTTCCATAGCTCTTTTGCATTACTGCTAAAGAAAAGTGTACTATGTAGGCAGCGTTTTAAGCCCAGCTAGCATAATGATAGTGATTTGTTCCATTTTAAAGGTGAGGTAAAAGAAACAGTGACACTCTATATTAAAAATATTCATTTACAAAAGCAGAGATTATTTTTTCCCATTTCCTAATTTCTTTGGGGTTACTTTAAATTTGGTATGACTTTTTTGTTTTGTTCTCAAAGCATACTTAAAGCCAAGTCTAATTTAACAAGAGGTTTCAATAACTTTGAAAAGTAATGGATTTCCTTTCATGTCTCTATAAGCTCAAGGTGTATTTTCCTGACCTCTCTCTTGTGTCCGTCTTCAGCATTACTGAGGCTTTAAAAAAGTGCGTAGGAAGAGAAATTGATATGAATCCTATAAAATCTACTTTACTTCAAGTCTGTAAGTCTTTGTGGTAGCCCAATTCAGAAATAAGAAAAAAATTAGCCTTGCATCTGAAACAAAATTCAATACTGTAGCACATTGCTGATCAGAGTTAGGTAATCAACCTTCTTGGTCATTTGGATTTCAATACATGGCTCTCAATGTGCCACAAAGATTTAATTGCACCGTTAGGTGTATCCCTTCTGACGTCTCTGAACCATAAGCATCATAACTCTTCTTGTCGCCCTGTTTGCTTTGTGCTTTACCAAAAATAAGGGAACTGCTAAAGTTGGTAGTAGTTTTCTTTAGAGCCATCATGAGACATAGGCTTGGCCTCAGTAGTGACCAGAGCTTTTTTGTTGGTCATCGTGAAGGGTCATCAGGTGTCTAGCTCTTTCTTGGCAAGCATGGAAAGAAGGATCCTCACATAGATCCTCAGATGGCAGGGAATAGGTTCTCCTAAACAATTATTTTTTCCCCTCATTATGACTTCCAAAATTCCTAAGAAGCTGGCCACCAGGATGAAATCTCTGAAGCCCTGCTATCTTCTACTGTAGGCAAAACTATGAAAATGTACACTACTTCTCATCACTTTCTCTTCCCAAGTCTTATGGGTCTGGTGTTTTAAAATGGAGGGCTTTGCTTTTAATTCTGGGACCTGGTTCAAAGTTGATGTTAAGTAAATTAATATGGAGAAAATGCTGTAGTAAATAACCTTGTAGTATAGGTACCTATTACTTTTCTTTGGTGAAAGTCATTTATGTGCTTTTCACCTTTGATTCAAGCATTATTTTAGATTTCAGAAGGTGTGTTTTACTATAAAATGTCCTGAATTTTAAATGCCATTTAATTATGATTTGCTTCCTTGGGGATTATATCATCATGTGGTTTAATTTGGTATATACCCTAAGGGGGAGCATATTTCAATCATAAAATATTTCCTCCAGAAACAATAATGGTTCAATAATTTATTTTAGGATGCTGTTATAAAATGGCTTATTCAACAGTAATTTGAGTGCAATTGAGTTCAAACATATAGTATAGATGCCCCCAAAAGGGGGAGAAATGAACATATGTGTGCTCTTGTGCTCACACACAAAAACCGTATTTGTATATATTGTCAGTCTTTACCTTCAGTTATTATATCTTGAGCAAAGAACTTAGAAAGCTGAGAGCCATGAAACATATTATTATCTCTTCAAAAAGTTCATTTTTGGACAAGTATCATTTGGATGGGGATTAACTTAATCAGATATTTTGAATCTTCTTTACTTTAATTTTTAATCTCTTTTTAAAAAATATGTCTGAATCTTTAAAAGACCTAAACTTGTAGTCACAAAGCATNAAAAAAAAAAAAAAAAAAAAGAAGGGAAAGTTTTTAAAGCAGCCACCGGCTGTAAGAGAGATAGTGCAGGCAGCAGATTTGTGACAGAGTGGAGCATGAAACCCATCAGCTGATGAGTGAAAATCCCTGGTTTCTAATTAATCGAGGTACACAGGCCAAGGGATGAAGAGGATCAGGGAAATGAAATCAGGAAAAAGATACCATCAGTCATTTCTGCGGCCCATTGTCATACTTCAGAATCTGCTGTAATGAATCACTCAGGCATTCCACAGATACATTCAAATGGTGAAGAAAATTCATTGTCCGGTGAAGAGCGTTTGATAAAAATCTTTCTTTTCCCCCCCTCTTTGTCAGAAACCTATGATCAGAAAAGGAAATCCAGACAGCACAACAGGTGTGCTTTTTGCAAGCCTGGTGAAATCTGCAAATGAACCAAGTATGGAAGAATTTTTTGTCCTAATTTTTTTTGGCCCCAAAATGTGGATGAGGAGGGTGGTGGGGCAGAGCATCAGGTGGAAGGGAGGCTTGGTGCTGAACAGGAGGGCAGAAAGTGTTCAGATTAAGAGAAGCAGGGGAGCGAGGCCCTTCCCACAGCTGAGAAATGCATGCACCTGTAAAATCTTAATTAGGGAAATAAAGTACATTGGGAAATGTAGTAACATTTAATTTAATTTATAAGGAGGGGCATTTCCTTTGAAGAACAATCTGTCCAATGAAGAAAGCTGCATTATATCCTGACACTGCTCAGAAAGGAAAAGCCTCTGTCTCAAGTCAGAAAGCTGCTCTTGGGCCCCTGGTTTCTGGGGTTTTCCCAGAGAAAGGGTTTCCTTTAAAGTCAGTGAGACTTACCCGTGATGAATGCACATTTCAGCCTGAAGGTTTTGTTCAAAGGTTTCCTAATTCGAGCCTGCATTCCTCCTGGGTTATAGCTCACTTCTGAGGTGGCCATGTATTTTAATGGAGAAAATAGTCGCCCTGGCACCCAAGATGCTTTATCTATGTATTTCGACTCTGCAGCAACTTTGTGACTGTGAACAATTCCTTGTAGCAGCTCCAAATGCTGTGTGGCATCAGGTGACATGCAACGATAATTGTTTTCAAATAATCAGGTACTGTACTGAGACATATAAGGATGGCTTATTCATTTTCAATTTAATTACTATAATATAGGGTTTCGCTGTCTATATTATCAATCACCAAGGCACTTTGGAGTTGATAATATTAAAATTGCAACAATAATGAGAATTCTACTTCATGATGAAAATAATTTTAATCATGGGTAGATTACAAATCCATTTACAGTTACGGTTACTGAGAATTCTATTATCTACCTTCTCTTGTAAAAGATGTTAAGACATGTTTTCAGGAAGTCTAAAAGATTATAGAAGTGTGCCGTTTCTACAAAGTTGCAAGCACAGGCTTTCAGACAGAAAACCTTGAGAGGGCTTCCAAACTGTCAGGCCTTATGGGGTGGAATGTATTGCAGAGGAGGTAGCTGTGGTTACAGGTGGGCTTTATGCCCACCTTTGTCTTTTCAGCTCCTGCTCATCGCCTTCTGTTGGTCAAAATTATTTTTGAAAACTGCTACGTAACAGGCACTGGGCTAGCTGCTGGGGACGAAGCAGCCTGACTTCATGGTATTGATTGTCTAGTTTGCCCTGCTGACTGCCTTGGCCTTGAAGATGTTCAGGATTTTAACTGGAATCCAATGGAGTACAGTGAATAGACCAAGGCAATTATTGGTCTTTGACCCTGGCAGCACACTAGAATTCCCTAGGAAGTTAAATATAGATACAGATATAGGCTTATAGTAATAATAATAGATAGATGTCTTTGCCCAGGCCCCATTAGCAGAATTTTGGTCTGGGGTGGGGCTCAGTCATAACTATTTTTGAAAAGCTCCCCAGGGGATTCTAACATGCAACCAGGGCTATGGAACATGAGCCTACCCAACAAGGGCATCTTCTACAAGACTATCGCTCTGGACATTAACTGAGATGATTCTATGCTCCTCTGGTAAGCTTCCAGGAGGTCACTTGTTGGTGTCTGACCAAATTAAACTAGCTTGGTATTTTGATCCTAGAAGGGTATCAGTTTCACAGGAGCCCAAAAGTCCAGTAATTTGTTTCATAGACAATAGATAATTTCTTTTAATACTTTATATAACCTTTGCTCTGACTTCATCTCCCCTTCTAATATCAAAAATAGTCAGATTTGGTCTGATATTTGGTGTGAGCAAGATTTACTCGTTGCTTCTCATTGGCTATTCAGTACCTTTTATGTAGGAACTTCTAAGTGGCAGGTGTTATTATCCTAGAAGCAGATTTAAGAGCTGAGTCAAAGAAGATACTAAATTTATTTGAGGGGACTGAATTGAAGGAAGGTAGGAATTCACAGGTCATGAGTGGCCAAATTATCCTAGCTGCATTCCTCTGTTTGCTGTGTCAGTGCTCCAAAATCTCTGGTAAATTGTAGTCTGCCCCACGGTATCTGTGGCCTCTAATTAATGCATTGGAAAATTTCTTAGTGTGGGGATAATGCATTTGAAGTACTCTGTATTTATATTTAACTCATTTAAAATATATCTTGTATGTACGTGTTGACAAAATAACTAGACATAAAAATCATAAGTTCTGTCACAAGTATAATGTTCTTAACCCTGTAGTCTTTTTCTCTTGCTCTCTGTTGGGATTCCCTTTCTCGTCTCTACCTTTCTTCACCCTTAACCCTGCCCTCTCCCCTGCTCGAGTATTTTTGTCTTATTTTATTTTCTGTCCACTCTCTCAGGAACTAACAAAGTCAATAACCAAAAATGTTTCCAAACATTCACTTGATCCCATTAGTCAGTCTTTGTTTCTGATGATACTCATGTGGACTAGAGTGCATGCATGTCTGCATAGACATGGAAATAATTAGTTTAAAAAATCCATCTATTACCCTTACTGACACTTAAAGCATTCCCACAAGCGTGTAAACTGCGCCCCACACTGGTTCCCTGCTTTGGTGGAACTCTATGAATAAATTACATTTCCAGAGTCTGCCAGCTTTCTAATTCCAGCTTACTGCACTTTGGAACAACATCTTTCCTTCATATGTTGCATAATTTGTCTTTCTGGGTTTATTTTCATTTTTCTGTTTCTCTAGCTCACCAATAACTTCTGCAGGAAAGAAACGGTCTCTCTCACGGCCAGAGCTTCTTGGGACTTTTGCCTGTAATTAGGTCAAATCATCTGGGTGACAATTAAAGCAGCAAAACCTACTTCGATGACATTCAGTCGGGAGTATCGTTGGTTAACAATTGTGTTTGCATGCTAATTTTCAGAATTGAAAAAACACGCGCCTACAAGTGTGAGATTAAATTTTATTTTCTTTAAAGCAATATACTAGGTTCATTGTAGTCTCTTTTGGCATTTAGAGAAATACAAAGCATTAGGCTGTCAGATTTTACAGTAACAGTGCAGAATTGTGAATTCTGATTTGGAGGCACAAACACTGCAATCATTAACTACATATACTTGAATTCATAAAATGAATCGGCAGAGGGAATAGAGCCCAAAAGTTGTAGGCAAGTGAAATCATTCGTGAAGATGAACGCAGCCATTGCACAGCCCACCATAGTCACCATTTCGTCACTTTGCAGTTTGAAGGTTATTAGGACAGGTTTCATCAAAACACCAAAACTGACCAGATAGTCCATAGGTGATCAGTTCCAAAGCCTTCCTTCCCCCAGAGTCAGCCCTTCAAATATTGATCATATATGTATGTCTGTTTGCTTGGATCATGATAAGGTAGCAATTTGGGATTTTTGGAGACTGAGCTAGGATGTCACCTGACACATCCCTCTGATTTGGATTGAGTTCAGAAGCGAAGTGTCTTGAGAGGCCAAAAGAGAAAGAGAGGGTGAGAGGGAGAGCAGGCAGGAATGGACAGCCCATGTTGCCAGCTCTAATATCCCAGTGCAATTATTTTGTGGACATCCACTCCTTGCCTGCACAGGAGATAGGGCTATAAGTGTATGTTATTTTTTAATTACAAGGGGGGTAGAAAAAATCCTGATGATGGGCTGGAAGGTGCCATTGCATTGTTATTTTTTCCTCTCCCTTCGTTTGCTGATTATGTGAGCCGGGCTCCTTTGCTAGCCGATGATAAGCAGAATTTCCATGTTCTCTGCATAATTAATCCATCTCTGCCTCTCTTCATGCCAACTCGCCCGTTATCGCCGGCACATGCCTGAATTGCAAAAGAATCCGCTCTTCAATTGGAACTTATTGATATTCTAAGAAAAAAAAAAGAGAGAAGGGGGAAAAAACTGAAAATCCTTAAGTTTAAGCCGCAGATTTTTAAATGGATTAATTTCGCTGCAATCGCAGCCATCTAAGGCGGGAAGGCTTGCAGAGCAAATTGAAAGCGTCTCCATGTTTGCAGAATTGGGTCCAGAACGCTGAAATGTACTGGCACAGCTCTCTTTTAAAGTCAGAAAATTACCATTCATTTACATCACATGAAATACTTTTTTATGCTAGAAATATTCAAGAGACGTTCTTTAAATGCCTGCTAATGCTTGATAACATTTCTAACTTTCAACGTTTTGCTAGACTTTGATATGACATGATAGGAATGCCTTCCAGTAGAGAATATTATATCTCTCTTTATCACATATTAGATTACATCATCTTTTTTTCTTCATCATCCCCAAGTAGTCTTTAAACAATGAAGTCTGTCATTGGTTATATAGGATTTTGTGTGCTGATGGAAGTCAAGGTTAGTCATTTATTTTTTGTCTACCTACAGATGAAATGTTTGTTTTGTTTAATTTTCTTCTTCAAATACCTAGAGACCTCGGACAATAATAAGAATATAAAAATAATAGTGATAATCTTTCAGTAGTCATTGATTTGACTATTTTCCTCAGTCTTATGATAAACTCTTAATGTTGAGACACACGATTCCTTCTCATTTTAACTTGTAAATAGTTACACTTTGAAGTCTCCTTTGGCTTAGAAAAGCATCAGTAGTTGAAGTCATTCTACAAAGTGTACAGTTCAAGAATCACAAATAACGTAAACTTCCAGCTGCCAGACTCAGGCCATTCCAAATAAAATGTGCTAAACCTTGCTTCGTTGTTGAGGTTTTAGATTTTGATCTTTAAATCTGTTGTATGTTAATTCCCTGATTCCTGGCATCAGGCGCTTGCCAGAACTGAGGTATCCTTAATACTCTAGTTTAGCTTCAGCAGTGCTTTCTTCCTGTGTTTCGATGCTCACGTATCTGCAGTTTCTGCTGGGCTGCACAACAAAGCTGACATGCTCTTTTAGCTTAGAGAGAAGACTTACTAATATCAACCAGCAAAGAAAATGGGAATCTAAAGATCTAAGAATAGTCACCAGGAAGTGGGTCCTGGACATTTTGCATTTAGTAGAACTTCAAAAGGCAAAATAATAATAATCATAATAAAAAAAACCCCAACTGACTTGAGGGGTGCATTTCCTAGGGAAAATGAGACGGTGAGCAGTGATATTCTTTGGAGATATCAGTTATGAAATACGAATCTTCGTAACTATGGGCTATCTTAACAAAAATACTGGCATTGGGTGCAAAGGCCTGTGTGTAAGGAACAAATGCTTTAAATGTTGACATTGTATTTTTCTCTCAGAAGTAAACCAAAATGAATAGAGAGGTAAGAAACACAATTAAGAGGAAGATTTTTTATAGTCCCAGTAAAATAATTAACATAGTGATGTATACTATAAATATAAAAAGAGTTAAAGGATACATTTTTAACTTAATCATCTTAATTATAAAATCTTATATAATTCCTAGGCTACCCAGAGCTTGGAAATAAAGGAAACTGCTAGTTGTACATTGAGTAATTTTATATAGTCAGCTAAACACTTTAAAGCAATTTAAAAAAATGAAATGAAAAATGACCCTTCTTAAAATAGATGTAGCAAAAACATTTCAACCATAAATAACATTTTCACTGACCTTGTATACTCAACCCTTTCATTTAAAAGCATGAATTAAAAGGACTTGGAGATTGCAGGTGTATTTGGAGAGAGAGGAAACTTCTCCTGGGCATTCTGTTTTGAAATAAAAATTGTGAATTAAAAATATCTTCTATAGTGTGCATTGAGCTCGTATTTTAAATACTTTATAGAAGATGGTTACAAATATGTGGATGGGAATTTATGTTTTTATAAGATTATATGTTCTATTTCTACTCTGAGGTCATAATGATTTTTTATATATAATTAATAGTTGTTACTTAGTTCACATAGCTTAGCACACATTTTTCCTGTGAAAAAGAAGTTATGCTGGTTTTATTATTACATTGTAGATTCACAGGGTATTTTAAATAAATGTGAGGTATCACATTCCTAATTATTACCATATGTACAGATCAGAACAGGAACAGGGATGCAAATGGCTTTGAGATGCTCAGTGTCAGATGACAGGCTAAATCAAACAGCAGTGATTCACTCTGAAGTGGTGACGGCAAATACGATATGAATTAGCTATTCTGCTGAAAAAACTAAGACACTGACATGGATTCATAAATGATGAACTGACTTATAATAGAAACAACTGAATGGATTTTTTTCTTTCTTTTAAATTTAAGGATGAATTGAAAAGTGAAGAAGGCTATTACAAATGATTTCCTGGTTGTCAAAAATTGCTAAACAGTTCCTTTTTTTGACATTAGGAAAATGAGTGACAGCCTTTTATTTGTATTGTGCATGATGGATGGATCCCTTCATCGTCTCCCCTCCCCTTCCTCTTCCCTTTCTAATTGGATGGAATTGAACTATTTACCACCTCTGAGTTGGCTTTTTGCTCATGAGGTACCACTATCCCATACTTATTCCTAAAAGCCAAACATATCAATTACATCTTCCTTGCAGACATACATCTTCACAAGTGAAATATTTAATGATTCTTTTCTTGATCCTTTGCCTTCTCTTGCCCCAACTCCAAGGGGTTTAAACTCACTCAATCTTGGGAACAAACTTAGTGTACTTGAACACGTTTCCGTTTTCTGTTCAATCCTTTTGGGTCAGGTGGTTCTCGTGATAAGAAACAAGGTTCAAAGAGCCTTTAATCTCTTCTGTTTTGAACCCAAACTGTCCAGTATAATTGGTCTTCTCCCCATCTTCTCATAAGATATCACTGTGAGTCACTGAATATTGGCATTCATCAGGTAAGAGGAAGCCATTGAGAAGCTCCTGTTTATCCTCACACTGCTCTGTGCACTGAAGAAACTGGAATTTTATGACTTGCCAAAATCTATGAAGTGGTCCTTCCCTAGCAAGATTTGTAGTAAAATCTCCATAGGTTTTTTTTTTTTTAATGTTTTATTTATTTCTAGGAGAGAGAAAGAGACAGCGTGAGCAGGGGAGGGCCAGAGAGAGAGGGAGTCACAGACTGAAACAGGCTCCAGGCTCTGAGCTGGCAGTCAGCACAGAGCCCGACGCGGGGCCCGAACCCACGAACCGCGAGATCATGACCCAAGCGAAAGTCGGACGCTCAACCGACTAAGCCACCCAGGCGCCCCAAAATCTCCATAGTTTTGCTTCATTCTAATAAGATACATTCCACTTATTCTCTCATATTAACCTAGAGTTTGTTTCTTTAAAGATATCTGAAGATGTTTTTTGAATTGATGATTCTCAAGTGTAGGCAGTTTATGGATATGTTATCTTGACATCAGACACTCAAAAATTTTTTTTAATTTTGTAATATTTATTAACTTTTGAGAGAGAGAGAGAGAGAAAGAAAGAGAGAGAGATTACAGGAGCTGGGAGTGGGGGGGCAAAGAGAGAAGGAGACACAGACTACAAAGGAGGCTCCAGGCTCCAAGCTGTCAGCACAGTGCCGGATGTGGGGCTTGAACCCACAAACCATGAGATCATGCCCTGAGCTGAAGTCAGATGCTTAACCAACTGAACCACCCAGGTGCCCCACAGGCACTCCAATTTTTAAAGTATAGTATAGAAATCTGTGTTTTAAAATAGGAATCACAGTGTCTCAGCAAACATAAGGTTGTGTTTTAAAGAATCAAGAGGAACAATGGAAAGGTCTCTTCCAGCTACCTGACTAGACAATGGTACTTAAAACAAACATGGCTTCCTGCTTTAGAAATCTCCCTCAGATGTTTTCACAGCATTTTAGATACTAACTAAAGTCTTGATTAACTGAAAGAAGTTTGGGTGTTTTCTTTCAAACTAGAAAGACAGCTGGTTTTCTAATTCTGACTGATCACTTGTCATCTTTATGAGGTCAATAATGAGACCTTAATTTCCTCATTTGTAATAATTAGAATAATGCTACCTATATCACAGAGTTGTTTTGACAATAAAAATATGAAAATGCTTAGCATATTTCCTGAAACATAGGTAGTGTCATGTAGTTAGCATCCTTTCCTGCCATTTGGTTATGATTTTATATGAGATAAATACTGGAAGAAAAGAGCAGAGTAAAGAAAGGATTAATGCGTGTGTATTCTATTTCTATATGTATCAGTAGGTATTGGGTATTTTTATTCAAACATTAGGTAGAAATGAAAAATTTCTTAATAGTCACTGGAGAAAGGTGGAAAGCTTTTTCTGTGAGATCAGGAACAAGACAGGGGTGCCCACTCTCACCATTTCTATTCAACATAGTACCAGAAGTCCTAGCTAGAGCAATCAGGCAAGAAAAAGAAATAAAAGGTATCAGAATTGGAAAGGAAGAAGTAAAATTGTCTCAATTTGCAGAAGACATGATTTTATATCTAGACAGTCCTAAAGACTCAACCAAAAAATTAATTAATTGTATTAATTGATAATTAATAGTAATTATCAATTAATTAATTAATCTAATTAATGAATTCAGTAAAGTTATTGTGTACAAAATTAACATTCAAGACTCAGTGCAGCCACTCTGGAAAACAGTATGGAGATTCCTCAAAAGGTTAAAAGTAGAACTGCTCTACAATTCAGCAATTGCCCTACTAGGTATTTACCTACAAGGTATAAAAATTCTGATTTGAAGGAATAAATACACCCTGCTATCAACAATAGCCAAATTATGGAAAGAGAACAAATGTCCATTGGCTGACGAATGGATAAAGATGATGTGAGATAAATATATATACATACAGATATTATACATATAAATATTATATATAATGGAATATTAGCCATATAAAAGAATTAAATCTTTCATTTGCCATGACATGGAGCTAGAGAGAATTATGCAAAGCAAAACAAGTCAGGCAGAGAAGGACAAATTACCATATGATTTCACTAATCTGTAGAGTTTAAGAAACAAAACAGATGAACATAGAGGGATAATAGAGAGAGGCAAACCATAGAGCATACTTTTAACTATAGAAAACAAACTTGAGGGTTGTTGGAGGGGTGGGAGGATGGGTTAAATGGGAGATGGGTATTAAGGAGGACACTTGTGGGGCACCTGACTGGCTCAGTTGGTTAAGCTTCCGACTTCGACTCAGGTCATGATCTCATGGTTTGTGAGTCTGAGCCCTGCATCGGGCTCTGTGCTGACAGCTCAGAGCCTGGAGCCTGCTCCAGATTCTGTGTCTCATTCTTTCTCTGCCCCTCCCCAACTTGTTCTCTGTCTCTCAAAAATAAATAAATGTAAAAATAGAAAAAAATAAAAAAATGGAAGGCCCTTGTGATGAGCACTGGGTATTGTATGTAAGTGATGAATCTCTAAATCCTACATCTGAAACTAACATTACACTATATGTTAACTAAATGGAATTTAAAATAAACCTTGTATGAAAAAATCAGTAGCATTTCTATGTGCTAACAACAAATTTTCTGAGAAAGAAATAAATTGATACCATTTAGAATAGCATCAAAAACAACAAAATACCTACTTAGGAATAAATTTAATTAAAGAGATGTAAAATCTCTATTCTGAAAACTATAAGACATTGATGAAAGAAGTTGAAGAAGATACAAGTAAATGGAAAGGTATCCCATATTTATCAATTGGAAAAATTAATTTTCTTAAAATAAATGTCAGTACTACTGAAAACCATTTACAGGTTCAGTGCAATTCCTATCAAGATTCCAATGATGTATTTTACTGAAGTAGAAAAAGTACTTTTCAAAGTTATACAGAACTACAAAAGACCTCAGATAGCCAAAGAAATCCTGGGAAAGAAGAACAAAAGAGGAGACATCACAATTCCTGATTTCAAGCTATGCTCTAAATCCATAGTGATCAATGGGGCGCCTGGGTGGCTTAGTCGGTTAAGCGTCCAACTTTCGCTTAGGTCATGATCTCGCTGTTCGTGGGTTCGAGCCCCGCGTCGGGCTCTGTGCTGACTGCCAGCTCAGAGCCTGGAGCCTGTTTCAGAGTCTGTGTCTCCCTCTCCCTCTGACCCTCCCCTGCTCACGCTGTCTCTCTCTCTCTCCTAGAAAAAAAAAAAATCTGTTAAATCCATAGTGATCAAATGAATATAGTACTGGCATAAAAAGAGGCAAATAGATCAATAGAACAGAACTGAGAGCCCAGAAATAAACCCAAGCATATACAGTCAGCTAATTTTTGACAAGGGAGCTAAAAATGCTCCATGGAGAAAAGATAGTCGTCAAGAGATGATACTGAGATAATTGGATATTCACACGTAAAAGAATGAAACTGGACCCACATCTTACACCACTAACAAAAATTAACTTAAAATGGATTAGAGACTTAAATGTAAGACCTGAAACCATGAAACTCTTATAGGAAAACCTAGGAATAAAGCTCCTTGACATGGGTCTTGGTAACAATTTTTTGGGATATATGCCTAAATTACAAACAACAAAATAAAAAAATAAACAAGTGGGGCTACATCAAACCAAGAAGCTTCCACACAGTGAAGGAAGCCATCAACAGAAAAATTACAAAATGGGAAAAATATTTGTAAGCCATATATCTGATAAGGGGTTAATAGCCAAAATATATAAAGAACTCCAACAACTCAACAACAAAGCAACAAACACACAAACAAACAAAAAGAAAAAACCAAATAACCCAATGTAAAAAAGAATGGGCACGGAGGAGGACACTTGTGGGGATGAGCACCGGGTGTTATACGGAAACCAGCTTGACAATAAACTATCTGTAAAAAAAAAAAAAAAAAAAAAAAAAGAATAGCCATCTCTCCAGAGAAGGTAAATAAAAGGTCAACAGGTCCATGAAAACAACATCACTAGTTATTAAGGAAATGCAAATTAAAGCCACAGTGAGATATCACCCCACACCTGTTAGAATGGCCATCTTCAAAAAGGCAAGAGGTAATAAGTGCTGGCAGGCGTGTGGAGTAAGGAGGCCCTCTGCGCTGTTGGGAAGGCAAACTGGTGCAGCCACTATGGAAAGCAGTATGGAGGTTCCGCAGAAGAATTAAAAATAGAATACAGCAATTCCACTTCTAGGAACATATCCAAAGGAAACAAAAACACTAACTCAAAAAGATATCTTCACCTCTATGTTTGTAGCAGCATATTTTAACAATAGCCAAGGCATAGGAACAACCTAAATGTCTATGTTACCTTTCAATTCCCTCAACCATGTTTGTTCTATCATTCTCAGTTTAAAAGGAATTCCTTTTGATAGAAGATGAGAGTGAAGTAGGATACTAGCTTTCCATTGTTTGTTAACATTATATTATCTGTTTTTTGAAGTGAACCAATCCTTTCCTGTTTTTCTCGTTCCATTTTATTTAAAAAGACCATTCTTCTTATTATTAATAGAATTGTACTGTTTAGTAGTAGTAGTAGTAGCAGTAGTAGTAGCAGCAACAGCAGCATTTTGGAAAGTCTCACTGTTTTCTGAATTATAATTTTCTGAGGCAGTTTAGCTGTTCATAAGACTTTTGAAAGGAATTTCTGTGTATATGCCTCTTATCTGATCTTTTGTAGCCACCCTTTAAAGTTCAAGTTTGTTGAATAATCCTAATGAATCATGCTGGAACTGCAAACAAATGTCCATGTTTCAAAGCACTGTATTTTACAATGCCATGTATATAACACAGCTGATTAATAAGGAGAAATGATTTGTGTTACTCCAGCCTCTCTAGATGATATAGTAGTCACATAGGAAAAAGCCTATTGTTTGCTAATGCAAAAATCTAGCCACTTTGAATGATTGGTTTCTCAGATGATCCTTCATTGTATTATTTATTGTCAAGACTTATTTTGAAACACATTTTCATGGTCTATTGGTGCTTTCATACTGGTTGATGGGATTTTCTTAGTTGTTTCTTTATTATTTTAGTTTTTTGTTTAGAGCACATTTTTACCTAGAGAATCCATTTATCATTGAAATCTCTACAAGAAAAAATTGTTGAGTCTGTCAATGTCTAGGCTCTAACTTCTTTTATTTCCCCTAAAAGAATTGTTTTTGCAACACAAAACTTTTGGAGATGGGGTCTCGAAAGGTATATATTGATATATCTATATATTATATTTATCAGAATGTGACTTCCAAGTAAATTAAATTAATTATGTGTACCTAATATGTGGTAAGTACTGTGCTAAAACGATGGCTTACCCAAAACAATGACTATACACTGTTTTTAAACTGTTCTAGTATTTTGATCTATATTAGAAAATACCTTTCCACTTTTGTCTGGCCAAATGGTTCTTAGGATTGTATGTTATTTATTGCTGTGACAGGAACCATCTTGAAATATAGTGGCTTAAGACCATGACACTTATTTTGTTCATGAATCACAATTTGTATATAGGTCTGTGAAAGGTACCTCACCCCTGCTGTACTTTGCATTAGCTGGGACAACTGTGTTGAAGGCTGGGACTAGAGTCTCCTGAAGGCTCCTCACTCACATGTCTAGTCATTGATGTTGTCTGTTGGCTGCAACCTTAGCTGCAGCTGTTGTCCAGAACATTTACTCATGACCTCTCCTTGTTGTCTGGGCCTCCTCTTAATGTGACCACTGAGCCCCAGTGGTGAACTTCCCGAAAGAGATAGGCAGATGAAGGCAGTTACCTTTTATGACTTAGCCTTAGAAATCATACAGCATCATTTCTACATTCTATTCATTGAAACAGCTACAAAGAACCACCCCAAGAGGAAGAGAGACAGATTCCGAGTTTTAGTAGAAAAATGGTAAGATTCTGGAAGAGCTTGTGAGAAAGATCAAATGAAACTAGCCATATTCCTGTGGTCCTTTTCAGAATGTACATCTGCTACAATGATATACCTAAGAATGTTCGTGCAACTTGCTTATGTTTCTTTGTCCTTTTATTTTCTTCCAAAAGCTACTTATGACTCTGCACTACTACCTTTTGCATTATGGAGGTAATTTTCTCCAATAACTATGAAATCTATATTTACTGTTGTAAGATACAAGGAGAGACGCAAAGATGATAAAGACTGAATAGCTAGCTCACTTCAGAGAGTTTACTTCTGTCTGACCTCTTACATTAAAGAGCTTTTGAACAAGGAATCCCTTCTAATAATGATATTATTAGATCATATTTTGTCTCATAAAAAATAGCAGTTTTTGTGAATTTACTAACTGTATCTTTTCACTGGAATGTAAATACTCAAATCCAAGTGACTTATCCTGAAATTTCTTCTCAATTATTTTTTCTTGATTGTAACTGTTATCTATGGCATAGGAATTCATGCTTTTATTAAATCACTCTTCAAATTGAAATTCTTCTAAATAATAATCCACTTAATCTTTTTAGTTTCCTCATATATAAATATTTCTATTTTGCTCTTAAAAAATCATCCTTTCTATAAATACACCTCCCTTAGGAGACAACAGTTATCTGCATTTCTCCATATTATCTTGTTCATATTTAAGTTAACCATAAAATGTGTACAGTAAACAAAGCAGCTTTCCCTATTCACTCCATACTGAGAACTACAGAGGACTGAGTGATCAATTACCTTGACTCAAAAATAGTGACTGGTCCTCTATGGCAAGTGCCATAATCTATCTAAAGGGAATATAATATCCTAATAATAGCAGAAACAGCAAGTTGTTAAGTAGATATTGTGACAAAGCAGATTTTTAAAGATTTGGTTATTTTGATGGCATAGAATGAGGAGTTTTCAAGAACCATATACAGCTCTTTCTCTATGGCCCTTTATCCAGATTTTTGTCCCACCAGTTGTGCTGCTTTACTTATCCTGTTTACTTCCTGCTTACTTATCTATTTCCAAGTCTTCCTTGGAGGGTCACCGCAGAAGTCAAGGAGGATTGCTGAACACAGCTTCATCCTTAGCAGTCTATAATTGTATGTGCAATTTAGGACAGTAATTAGGGTTACTGCTAGCTCATTCAGCACCGTCAGTCTACCTATTCTGCAAGACACAGCCTTGCAGGGGTAAGGCATGGAGAGGTGCAGGCAGGCCATCTCTAAGCTCTCGCTGCCTTGTCTGTCCAGTCACCAGAAGTAGCCCTGCCTGTTCTGGCCACTCCTGCCTTTGTGCAGCACCGTGTGCTCTTAGAAGCTGTGGATTGTGCTAGATGGAGCCTTAGGCAGTAATGACAATAGCTTCTGTTCTGAAGAATATGAATATGCCTTTCTTTTTTAAACCCTGAATCCGCACAACTTGCAAACCATCAGCTGAAGGGAAACCCTAGTGTCTGAACTATAGTTTATTACAGGAGGGGAAAAAAACCCCTAACAGCAAGAGAGAGGATGAAACCAGAGTGCAGCCTTTGAGTGGCAGACCTTGATGAATTCTCATTCGTCAATCTGCCCTTTGGTGCACAATTTTAGATCAGCAAACCACGGCTCCATTAGTGTAAAACACGTGTTCAGGTTACTTGGCTAGTAAGTCAAAAACTGGGATTACAGTTCAATTTGGTGTGACATTAAAGCCGTTCTCTTAACCCCTAAATGGACTCCTTATTCCATTGTGATTCTTTACCATATACCTTCTTATACTTTGGTTATATTTTTCAGTCTTACTAAGTTTCAAAAATTGGTGGGTCAAATTATCAATTGATGTGTAGCTAGTTTTCTTAAGAGTTTGAACTCAGTAGAGTATGAAATGATTTGATGTAAAACTTTTTATTGAAGTATAGGTGACACACAATGTTACATTAGTTTCAGGTTTACAACGTAGGGGTTCAACCACTCTCTACACGATGCTATTCTCATCACAAGTGTGGCTACCATCTGCCACTATACAATGCTATCACAATACCACTGACCATGTTCCCTACGTTGTATGTTTTAGTTGTGAAAGATTTCATTCTTTTTAATCATCATTTTCAGCTGTACTCTGTGGAATTGTCTTGTCCTATGTCTCTAGTGAAAATTTGGGCAGATTTCATACATTTCTGGTCATTCATGGTTATTAAAATTGAGTCCAGTGCATTTTATACATTCTCCATCCATTTCAGAGTGTTCATGTGCCCCATGCTGATCACATAAGTCATTATCACATAGGATTCTCAAGGAATGGGGATTCTGTTTCATTCCTTCCAACCTATCACTTCTCTTTTGAGTCTAGCTCCTACACAGTTGGGGATGGCAAGGAAGGAGAGGGAGTGATGTGGGGTTCTCTTGTATCACTGGCCCTAAATTGTTTGTGTGGAAGTTTTCTTTGCCTTACTCTGGCACCTTCAGATCCTGCGTAGGGATGATGTGACATATAATTTTTTGAGGTCATGGTTAGCTTTTATCCAGCTCCTTTCTTCACTGAAATCTCCTTCAGAAAAAGGTAGGCATTTTCTCCTGATGGCCCCTTCCAGCATTTCCATCTGGTCTACCCATGTCATGGAGAATCAGTATCTCCTATTGGACTTTTCACCATACACCTCTCTACCTGGAGCAAAGACCTTCATCTGCTTTTCTACACTGCATTCCAGCTCCCCTGCCACTTGCTGCAGGACTGCATCAGTAAATCTACTTTTGGAGCCATCTAGATATGGGGCATATATTACTTTTTCAGGGATCTCTAGTGGAGATTGCTCAGCACCCCTCTAATGGAGTGAACAACCAAATATGCAAACACCCAGATAAGGACCAAGGCACAGTATCAACCTGTAGAATTCTCTACCTCAGATGGCTTCCATGAAGACATAGTGGACCATTGACAAAGAGAGGGGGTTGGGGGAGAAGGTTTCTCAGCTAACCTCTGCACTCCCCTGCCTCTGCACCCCCAGATTGTATGCCCAGGCAGTGGAGGCTAGGTATGGGGAATTGTGATATTTAGTGGGTTGATTCTTCCGCATCTTCTGTGAGCTGTGGAGAAAGGTTTTAGCTCCAGTTCAGTAGCTTAATGACTATTTTAAAAACACGTGTGATTTAACGTCTCTTCTATTCAGCTCTGGGGCTTAAACCACAATTCCATCAGAATAGAGAAAAGAAATCACATTTAACATTGTATGAAAACATAGAAACAGTACTTTAAAGTGGTTGCTATGCAAAGTGGGGACAATTGCTTTCCTCAATAAGTATTTTATATCTTAAAGAAATTTTTTTTAAAAAATGAGGAGTACTAACTAAAAATGCTTACATTTGCACATACCCTTTTAAGTATCTTTATGTTCATTTGTGAATCACAACAATGCATGATAGAGATAAAGTGTCATTATCACCATTTTTTATATGAGAACTTTGGGGCTTAGCATGTTAGATAATTTTTCTAAAGTCTCACTCTTAAGGGGTAGTGCTGAATTTCTAACTCTCATTGTACTGCTTTACCTCTACGCTACTGTTTTAAGGGGGTTTCCTAGAAGTAGAGTCTGAGAATGAGATTCATGTGCAAGTGGTTTATTAAATTTTGCTCTTGGGAGAAATCTGTACGGCAGTGAGGGTAGCAAAATAGACAGGAAATAAATTTTAAAAAGGAAGTGGCTCCAGGAGAAGTCACTCAGCTTGATCCCAAAGGGAGCACAAGAGCATAAGTTGCATCATAGAGTTTGCCCTTCCTTGATGCAAGGATCTGGGCTTTTGTGTCGCCTACTGCTTCGTTGTTGGGTGTGGGTTGCCCTATAGCAAGAGGGGGTTGGGGATGAGGGAATTCCCAGGCACCTCAGGGTGAAGGGGCTCCAGTTCCCCAAGGGTAGTCCTCCTGAGAGGTGTACAGCAAGTCCACAGCAGTAACACCCACAGGAGTTGAAGGAACAGCGTCTGAGCCAGTAAAATGGATGGATCCGGGGCACTAGCAGGGTTGGCTACAATAGTAAGTAGTCCACTGCCTTTAACCATGTTAGTGGTTAATGGAGACATAGCTTACTTCTAAATGTAAGACCAAAGTAAATGTCTTAGAACACAATTGTAAAGGTCAAAAGAAATAGAAGTGGTGTTATATTACTCTTTGTATGGATAGAGACATTTACTCTGGCTGTACCTGTTATTTTTCAGTGTAGATACACTGTTCGTTAAAATCTGTTATTTCCTCGAAGAACTTTTTGAAACACAAGTCAACTAGATTATAATGAGTATACTTGTTGGAGGAAAACACTCAATTTTATGCCTTTCTTTTATAACTTAGGCAAAGGGGACTGCAAGCAGAAGGCAAGTTATCATGACACTTTAATGAAAAAGTAGTTTGGGTTCAATAGGTGCCAAGGCAAAAGAATCATTTATTTTGCATCTTTTACATATATTGTGTTGCATACAACTTAAATATTATTGCCAGGTATTCTTACCTAAAGACTAAGAAAAATGATACTATGATCAACTTTCTTTAAGACCATTACCTCTGTTTACTTGAGGCATCTAAACAAGTCTTCTTACTTTCATTTGAATTCATGTAAATTATCATAATTTTGGTCACTCTAAACGATTTCATTTAAAGAACCATTGTAGTAAAATGATATCACAATCAGGCAGTCCCCACTTTTCAAAAGTTCCCATTATGCCACTTTGCTTTTAGGAAAGACTTACATTAGTACCTGTTTTCACTAACAGAAAGAAACTCAAAGACCTAAAAGGTAGAAGTGGTGCTCAGAATTTCTTTGTAGCAAGCGGTTATAGAGGCTGCGCGCTCCCTGAGCAGCGAGAGTGGCCTCGCCAAGCTACGCCCTCAGGAACCCCACTCAGAATCTCAGCAAAAGCAGCCATAGCTTTGAACTCTCTCTGTGAGCATCTGTGCTTTGTCTTGACTTATTGTGTGCAACTGTTAGCAAGATGTGTCCTAAGGTATCCCAAAAGCTTAAGAGAGTTTATTTTGGGGGTGCGGGAACCCTCAAAATTTTTCATGTAAATTAATGGTAATTACTTCATTGCTTTCTGTCATTTCAGGTTACAAAAGTTTTTTTTAGGAACAGTCTACTTTTGGATACAAGGGGAAACCTGTAATGGTAATTTTTACGTCTATTGATAGCAGGTCACATGCCTGGTGAGTCTACGCGCTATACTTGTCTAATTTAATTGAACGTCACAAGCTCTAGAGAATGGATACTATTATCATTCCCCTTCTAGAGAAGAAAAAACTGAAGCCAGCGTAATCCTGGAACTTACCTAAAGTCATGGTTGTGACAATATTTGAACCAAGGCAGTTTGGTTCCAGACCCGTGCTCTGCGTAGGAAAAACATTTGAATGTAGGTTTCTAGCATCTATAAGTTTTGGTATTTCCTTCTGCTGCAATATTTATTATGTTTTATAAATTATACAAATTAAAAATTTAGAGAAAACAATACGGTTGACAAAAACTTAGAGGATCTATAAGAGAATAACTGGACAAGGTTCTCGGTGGTATTTTAAAATGAGTCATTTCCTTACGTCAATATATTAAATCCTGGTGGTTATATAATTCAAAATACATTCATTCTTTGTACTTTATTTTTACAATTGGCTATAACTCCAGTTTATAAAAAATTGTCAGATCATTAATTAATTGTTTAAATATAAAAATGCCCCTTTTCCTTCCTGTTTTTGCCCAATGTTTTCTGGGTCCTATATCTACTCTTTTATAAAAAATATGTATGTGCATACACATAGAATTAAGTATATGTGTTCAATCAAAGTAAATAATGAAGGCTTAGCCAACTCACATCTGAATTGAAATGTGGTAGAGAATGGTTAATGTTCTTTGCATCTAGACCTCATTCTTCTATTTATCAGATCTCCTTTGGTGTTAAATTTTATAGGCTATATTTTCTCTATCTAGTTTTCCTTCCCTCACTCCTCCCCCTTCCTTCCTTCTTCCCTACCTCCTTCCCTCCTTTCTTTCTTCCTTTTCTCCATCCCATTCCTTTTTCCTTTTTTCTTTGTTGCTTAATTCATTTGTGCTTCTATAAACACATATAAGACCGAAACCATGAGCTGTGTATAGGTGCTTAAGAAATATACAGCTTAACAAGAGGAGCTTAGGTGTTTGAGTTTCAAAGGGCTCCTGGCTACAATTTATTTGTGTGAAACTTGGGCAAAACACTTTTTTTTCTCTTTTGAAAATAGAAAGGTTTTGATGGTCTCCAAAGTCCCTTAAAGTTTCAAAAACAAAAGGAATTTTAAAATAATTTCTATTTTCATAATCTAAGTCAGAACAACAAGAAATGTGAAGGGGGAAAAAGAAATGTCAACAGTATAAGTATTTACATAGAAGGCCCGATTAATAAATGGTTAATAAAATAATTTTCCTATCATGCAAACGATTAAACCAAGGGCAGTAGGTTCTATCAGTAAATCTGAATGAAGAACTGTGGTGAATGTGTAAAGAAAGATTCTTTAAGAATGGACAATAGAGATGGGCGTCTGGATGGTTTAATCGGTTAAGGTTCGGACTTCGGCTCAGGTCATGATCTCGTGCTTTGTGTGCTCACACCTCGTGTGGGACTCTGCTGACAGCTCTAAGTCTGGAGACTGCTTCAGATGCTTTGTCTCCCTCTCTCTCTGCCCCTTCCCTGCTCATGCTCTGTCTCTCTGTCTCTCTTTCTCTGTCAAGAATAAATAAACATTAAAAAAAAAGAATGGTCAATAGAGATTTGCCTGAAATATTTCCGATGAGTCTATTCCTGGATTATTAGAAACCTCATCCTGATTTCTCATACGTGTGGTTTCACATACAATTCAGCCCTATTCCTAGTTTGTTCTTTCATATATTAATTCTGATATAAAAGTGACAGACACAGATTATTCATAATAATATCTCTTTTCCCAAATATCCTTGAATTACACAAAACTATTATTTGAAGTATTTTTTGAATAAAAATTAATTTAGAAAGACACTTCAAAGTTTACATTGGTCATAGAATTTATTGCTGCCTTATTTCCGTAAAGTCTATCAACTAAAATATGGACGTTTTTTCTTTTTACTACCAAACATGACTGACAAATGAAAGATTTTCTCATAAGTAGAGGTGGTAGTCTATGTACTCATTTGTAATTGGAACTGGTATTCTACATATATATGTGTATATATACATAGTATATAATATATGTATATATATAACGTATATATGTGTAATATATATAAATATCAAAAGTTAAGAAGATGTTTTAATTATTTAATGATAAATTATCTTTTAAGAGATTTTTTTTTTACTATTCAAGAAAGCATTCTATTGCATGAAGTATTATTATGAATTTTGAAACAACTTATTTCTCCACAAGGCATTTTAGGGTTTGCACACAATTTGAATTTTAGAGTCCTCACGTGGAATTTCATACTCTCAAGTCAGGGGATTTTTAAGGGATCAATTGCATTTCTTTTTCTTCTTCTTCCTTCCTTCCTTCCTTTCTTTCTTTCTTTCTTTCTTTCTTTCTTTCTTTCTTTTCTTCTTCTTCTTCTTTTGCCACAGCAAACAATGCCGAAGGCCTGGTTTATTAATAACGAAACAGACTAGGAATCAGGACATGGATAGTTGTAATTATAAGTTTCCCTGACTTTTAAAAAAATATGTTATATGGCACAGCATGTATTTAGTTTAGAAATGAAAAGGAATTTAGTTTCTTTTCATGACGAGTATAGAATGAACCTTTAAAAAAAAACTTTAGAGAGAGGGGTAGGGGCAGAGAGAGGGTGAGGGGGAGAGTGAATCTTAAGCAGACTCCACACTCAGCACGGATCCCAACTCAGGGCTCAGTCTTACAACTGAGAGATCATGACCTGAGTCAAAATCAAGAGTCAGCCACTTAACCAAGGGAGCCACCCAGACACTCCTAGAATGAACATTTTAAAGAGAAAAAGCCCCTTCAGGTTAGCAAACCCAGCCAGGATGTGGAGGAGTCTATAGACAGGAGTCACTTTTCTTCCAGGGGTAAGACTGACTGCATTTTGGGCCAGCAAGTTCTAGAATCCCCCACTAGTTTCAGAACTCAGAGGAAGGGTGTAAATACTGGTGAGCACTTGATTTTTAAGAAAGAATTGTCCACATTGTTCAATTCCTTTTGCATTTCCAAGTCTGTGTCTCCACAGGCACTGAGCCCTAAGCTATGCTTCTGAAACCCAGACCCTTTCCAGGCTTTGGGAATTTGCCAAGGTTGCTCCTCAGACAAGAAGAGATACTCATGTGTTAAGTCCCCCACATAGATGACATGAGTCTGCTTCCTCATAAAACAAAAGTGAATAATAATAAACCTAGAAAGGTGACACTCAGTAATGTGAAAGAGTATTATCCTTCAAGATCCCCTCAAAAGAGATGGCTCTGAGGCTGGGCTTGTATTCTAGTCTGCTATTTTAAGATGTTTCTATATTAGGAACCAGAGACAACCCTTTGAAAGATGGGAAGGTTCTCATAGGAGTCTAACCCAATCTTAATTGTAGGGGTAAAGCCCTGGAATAAACTGTGACTTTTATTTGCCTCTGGGTTTCCTCACTTTAAAAATCTTGTTTGCTAATGGATACTACTCTGGCCACTAAATTACTATTCTGAGAGTTGAGTGTAAATTTAAAACAGCATTTTCTGGGCCCTTTAGAAAAAAGGACTGATAATTTTAAAATCCTTCAGAAATGAAACAAGCTTGTTATATTTTCATCCCTTTAAAAGAGATATAAGGAGATATTCATTAACATCAATTTTCCATTTTTGATCCCTCTGTAGGAGGTGCTAGTAAAACTCATATATGTTTTCAAGGCCTCCATTTGAGGGTCCTGCTGAATGACTTATCCAGATGGAAATGATAGAACCTTTCTCTCTCCTCATGTGATAAGTAAGCTTATTAAGAATTTTTGCTAAATAGAGTCTGGCTTATAAAGTGAAGGGTTTTTAAATTTGTTTTAAAAGTTATGTATTCATATATAATACTACAGAGGTTCCTTAGCATTCTGGTATGGCAAGGAATGCATCTATTGGCCACTCAGGAAAGATACCCCCTTCAGAAAGCCCTATTTTAAAATGTTCGGTTATGCTTTTCTTTGCTACTTTTAATCATGTAAGTACCTCTATATCAAAATTGCCACTGTTTTCAGACCAGATGGCATGGAGCACATTTGTTACACAACTATGATTAAATATACAGTTACGGAAATTTTTTAGGATAGATGACTTTCCCCGATTTATTAAATTTAATAATACATTGACCATTAGGAGCATTATATAATTTGCATCTGAAATAATATATTACTATTAATAAATCTATAAAACACACACATCATCATCTATTCAGATGGTATAATGTAGCAATTTATTGTATACTATGTGAATTTTGTCAACGGGGAATCCCCCTGATGAAAAAATAGCATAATATTAATTACTAGCACCATCTGTGCAAAACAATAGGAAAACCGATATTTTAATACAATGACTTCATGCATGTCAGTTATCTTCCACATTAAATGCTGCAGTTTTGTTGACGCAGTTTACCTGCCTAATAATTTAAATAATGGATGTTCTTACAGAGGTTAAAACTATGAATAAATGAATTAAATTAAATATAATCAAACGTTTAAATAGGTATAACATGAGTCTGATTCATCCTCCAGAATATATCCTGCATGCATGTATGTATATACAAATTACTGTACCATCTGCTACGTTTTTACAGGTTGAGCACAAATTTTCTTTCTACACATAAAAGGCATATTGTAGATGCCTTGTAGTGAAAAGATTATTCGGTTGAAAAGGTTGAGACAATTGGTCTACCTAATGCCTGGCAGTGGTCAGACTCCGAGAGTACCTTCAAAGATGGGGGCGGGGGTCATCATAGGAAAGATCATATTCTATTTAAATTTTGAGCTCCCAGGCTAACATTGTGCTAATTATGACAATGGATGCTGTTCTCAGCACCAAAGGACTCCCTTTCATCTGTCCTTTTAAACTGCTGTAACCTGCCACCTGGTTGGTTTTTATATTTCCACTTTAACTTCTGGCTTTAATAAATATTTATTGAAAAATATTAATGAATTACATGTTGGAGAAGGAGATGAGCAGAATCTTGCTTAGCTTTTGCTACTAACCATTCCTTTGGTTGGCTTATTTAGGTAGCTTAATACCTCATATTACCAAAGTTTTCTTACTAACAGAGACTTCAGAGCCTCAGAGCACAAAAGGTGGGGCTGGGAAGTCCTTATTGCGAGGAAATGTGGACAAGCAATAGATTTTTCATTTGGGGGTATCTTCTGTAATAGCCGATTAATCTAAACCTTTCATTAAATAACACTGAACAGCAGTCATCAAACTTTCTTAGTTTACCATGTTCTCTTAACAGCTAGAGCAAAGTCTCCATGTCCACAAGTTCCAACTCCTTGGAGATAAAAGTTCTGGAAATTCTCTCATGAAATTCCATTTACCCCTAATTCAGAATTTCCATTTATTTAAAAAAAAATTAATGTTTTATTTATTTCTGAGAGAGAGAGAGAGAGACAGTGAGACAGAGAGACACAGCATGAGCAGGGGAGGGTCAGAGAGAGAGGGAGACACAGAATCTGAAACAGGCTCCAGGTTCTGAGCTAGCTGTCAGCACAGAGCCCAATGCAGGGCTCGAACCCACGATCTGCGATCTGCGCGATCATGACCTTGGCCGAACTCAGACGCTTAACTGACTGAGCCACCCAGGTGCCCCCAGAATTTACATTTATTTTTTAAGTTGTATCATTTGTATTTCCTTACCCATAGTTTAGGATGAGCTTTAGGGCTAGCTTCATTATTCAGGGTAATATTTTTAGATCATCAACACTAGCACCACACTTCTGGGTTTGATTTCTGAATTACAGAGCTGTGTGACCTTGAACATAATTTTCGAATCACTTAACTTCTATTTCTAGGGTATAAAGTCATCCTTATAAAATGGAAATGGCACTGCTTACCTCTTGCTAATTATGCACCAGTATAGAATGAGGTAATTTCACGATCATCAGTAATTATTATTTATGGCTCATCCAGTGAGGTAAAGGAAATAGAAGAGTTAAAAAGAATTTTAGCCTTTCAGACAGAATATGAATAGGCAATCACAAAATAAACAAATGCAAATAAAAGTGAAGAGATTCTCAAAGCTGTAGTAGTAAGGAAAAGTAAAATTAAATAGCAGAGCACAAGAGAATTTTGTTCCAAAACTTTAATTTGTGGTGCTATCCAAAGTGTGGGGGCAGTAGACACATTTAGGCACAATAGGAGGGAGGGTATACTAGCACATCTTTTGGGGGGGAAGGAAATTTAGTAGCAGTTCAAAAATCCAAAGGCACATGTTTTTTGACCCAGAAATTTTACTTTTAGAAATCTATCCTAGAGTGATTTTTAGCCAAATGGTGAACAGATGTAGCTATCCCCTTTCACCTCTCCACCCTCCTCAAAAAACCATGCTGATACAAAATAACAAATACATACTAATCAACTTAAAAAATAAGGAGACTCACACACATGAAATAGAAAATAATCAGTTTCTAGAACTAGAGAGCTAAAATCCAACATGAAGTTGGTAATAACTCATATGGATTTTTACCTAAAAACACCAATATTTTCATGCTTTAAGATGCACGGGGCAGCCTGTGACTAAGTGAGACAAAGAACTGGAGCTGAGCTTTGGATAGAAAGTTTCTAGGGAAAAAAAAGGAGCTCCATGAAAAAGGGATCAGGAACATTCTATTTATTGTCTTTCCAAAGTATCCGAGGAGCTTTCTGTCTGTCCAGTTGTGCACGTACATACATACATATTTTAAAAGTCTATTGTAAGGGCATGGAGGTGAGTGAAGTCTATTAATCATCTGCACTTTAAGTAATGGAGGCAACCTAAAAATATTTTCAGGTTTAAGTTCTACTTTATTGATTAATTTACCTTTTTTAAATGAAATTGATAGCCATATAGCCAACAATATCTCTTTCATTTTTGGGGGAAATGAGAGTAAAGTTCATAGACAAATTTCTCACTGTGCTTTAACAACTCTATAGAATCCTATGGAGAGGCTAAAGCCATTGGCNTAAAAAGTAGATCTAACAGAAATTTGCATTAGCACCTCAAGAACAGAAGGAAATGAAATAATTTCAAAAAGATTATTATTTTTTAAATTATTTTAAATAATTAAAGAGAGAAAAGAAGGAATAGAAATCTTGATAAAAACAAGGATACCATAATAAATCATTAGACTTGCAAAAGAATAGTCAAACATCTGAGAGTAAAAAAAATATGTATAGAAAACTTAGTCAATGACTTAAATGATAGCCGGACACAGGTGGAAGGAGAATAAGGAAAAGGGAAGAAGTGGAAATCTACAACACATATCTAGAATCCTTGATTGTGAGAGAAGATAGAAGAAGTATCTCCAGGTAACATAGAACAGAAAAGGTCCAGAATTGAAAAAGACGTGACTATTCAGACTGTATACCAAGTGGCACAGTCAGTTCTGAATAAGAGAAATGAAGTAGAAGTCTTCTTAACTGGATCAGTTCTCTTGACTGACTCAGCAAAGTAATGTGCTTCTATTCATTTTAAATGATTCTTACAGTGTGACACATATTCGACTAGGAAGTGACCACATGTTGTATCATTGTACTCTGACTCCCACCAATGCAATTCTGTTCTTAGAGAGTTGTGTTTCATCTATAACTGTAAAGGGAGTTGCATATGTTGCATTAATTATCCAAACCAATAAAATATCAACATAAAACAAAGAATTGTGGCAAGAAGAACTAAATTGAATGCTTTGGGGAGACTCCATAAAGACATGCTACTTAAAAAAGTAGATGTAAAATTAGGATTAGGCACAAGAACTGTAAAGCGGGGGTTAAAAGTAATAAATATCTGGAATGTGGTAAACACAAACACTTCCAACAATGTCTTTAAGTTCTTACCTGAACTATGAAGACACTGAAATTGGAAAAGGTAGATAACCCATCATGTATCATTCATGAATGATAACATGAAAATCTGACCAGCAGACCCATGTCAACAGAAAGGCCTTATGCCACATCAAAGACTTACCAAATAATACAAATTAATATATTTGAGTTTAAGATGTTTAAGATGAGCATTAATCACTTGTTAAAATGATTCTCAACTATAGCACATTTTTCATTTCCTCATGGAGCTAATGGTTCTGATGAGAGATCATTCTTTTAAGAAACTCTATACTAATGATCAACTATAGAACATCAAAGTCATAAAAAATTACCTACTAAGGAAAAAATACACCAATGACAACGTTCAAATCAGCAAATTTTTTCTAGGAGGCCACCACAACCCAAGATTGCAAAGATTTCCCCTATGCTTTCACCCAGAAGCTTCAGGTTTTTGATCTCATATTTAAATTATTGTTGTAACACTATCTGTTGGAAAATATTCTCTTCCCATTGAATGGGCTTGGTACTCATCAAAGAAAACCAAAACAAAACAAAAAAGCAAAACAAAACCAAAAAAACAAAAACCAACCAAACAACAATTGACCATAGATGTATGAATGGATTTTGAGACTCTCAGTTCTATTTCTTTTCCAATTCTAGTTTATTTTTAAAATTTTAATTCCAATACAGTTAAAATACAATGTTATATTAGTTTCATGTATACAATATAGTGATTCAACAATTGCATATGTCACCCGGTGCTCATCACAAGTACACTCCTTAGTCCCCATCACATTTGTTCTCTATAGTTGAGTTTGTTTCTTGGTTTCTCTCTCTTTTTCTTTGCTTCTTTGTTTCTTTTTGAGTTATTATTTATTTATTTTAAATTGCTTAAATTGAGGTACAATTGACATTTGTTATTATTATTAGTTAGTTTTAAGTTTTTATTTTAATTCCAGTTAATTAACATATAGTGTATTTATATCTCCCCCATGTTCATTTGTTTGACTTCTTAAATTTCACGTATGAGTGAAATCATATGGTATTTGTCTTTCTATGACTGAATTATTTTGCTTAGCGTAATAGTCTCTAGCTCCATTCATGTCATGGCAAATGGCAAGATTTCATTCTTTTTTATGGCTGAGTAATATTCCATGATAGATAGATAGATAGATAGATAGATAGATAGATAGATAGATAGATAGACAGACAGACAGACAGACAGACAGATACCACGTCTTTATCCATTCATCAGTCTATGGACATTTGGGCCCTTTCTACAATTTGGATATTGTTGATAGTGCTGCTATAAGCATGTGGGCATACATAGGGATATATGCATCCTTTTGAATTAGTGCATTTGTATTTTTGGGATAAATACCCAGTAGTTGATTGCTGCATTGTAATATAGTTCTATTTTTAATTTTTTGAGGAAGTTCTTTCTTATTTTTCACAGTAGCTGTACCAGTTTTCATTCTCACCAACTGTGCACAACAGTTCCTTTTTCTTCATATCCTCACTAACACTTGTTGTTTTGTGTGTTTTTTGTTTAGCTATTCTGACAGATGTGAGATGATATCTCATTGTAGTTTTGATTTGCATATCCACGATGATGAGTGATGTTGAGCATCTTTAGATGTGTCTGTTGGCCATCTGTATGTCTTCTTTGGAAAAATGTCTGTTCATGTCTTCTGCCTATTTTTAATTGGATTTTGTTTTGTTTTGTTTTTTGAGTGTTGAGTTGTATTAGTCCTGTATATATTTTGGATACTAACCCTTTATTGGATAAGTCATTTGCAAATATCTTCTCCCACTTAGTAGGCTGCATTTTAGTTTTGTCAATTGTTTCCTTCACTGTGCAGAAACTTTTTATTTGTAGTTGATTTATTTTTGCTTTTATTTCCCTTGCCTCAGGAGGCATAACTAGAAAAATGTTGCTGTGGCCAATGTCAGCAACATTTCTGCCTGTGCTCCATTTTAGGATTTTAATAATTTCAGGTCTCACATTTAGGTCTTTAATTCATTTTGAGCCTTTATTTTTGTGTCTGGTGTAAGAAAGTGGTCGTTTCATTCTTTTGCATGAATTGCATGCAGTTTTTCCAACACCATTTGTTGAAGAGACTGTCTTTTTCCCATTGTATATTTTTTCCAGCTTTGTTGATGATTAATTCATCATATAATAGTGAGTTTATTTATGGGTTTTCTATTCTGTTCCATTGATTTATGTGTCTGTTTTTGTGCCAGTACCATACTAGTTTGATTACCATAGCTTTGTAGTAAGTTTTAAAATATCACCTTTTTAGCTAAATTTATTCTGAGATATTTTATTCATTTAGATGCTATTGTAGTGAAATTTCATTCTTTGTTTGTTTTGATTGTTGCTGGTATATAAAAAAAAAAACCTACTGATTTTCATGTGTTGCTCTTATACCCTGTAACTTTGCTGAATTCATTTATTAGCACTTTCTTGTGGGTTCTTTGAGATTTTCCATATACTGTATAGGATCAGTGACATCTCTATATATAATTCTCTTCCTCCTCCTCCCCTTCCTTCTCTTTCTCTTATTTTTATTATTTGAATACACTTTCTTCTTTTTCTAGTCTAATCACTCTAGCTGGGACTTCCAATATAACATTGAAGAGTCATGATGAAAGTAGGCATCTTTGTCTTCTTCTTGATCTTGGTATGAAAACTTTCAGTCTCTCATCATTAAGTAAGATGTTGGCTGCAGGTTTTTCATAAATGCCCTTTGTCAGGTTGATGCATTGACTTTTAAAAATAGGAAAGTATTTGAGTATATTCAAAAAAGAAGAGAAATAAAGAAGATGATTGAGAGAATTTCTATTAAAAGTTAGGAATTCTCAGATGTGGTTTTCAAAAATTCAATAGAAAGCAACACTACATAGTTATACTCATAAAGGACACATCTTAAAATACTTAAAAAGCAAGTTTAAAAGATGGAAAAATATGTATTAGAATAACTCAGGGGCCCCTGGGTGGCTCAGTTGGTTACGCATATGACTTCAGCTCAGGTCATGATCTCATGGTTCATGGGTTCGAGCCCTCCATTGGGCTCTGTGCTGACAGCTCAGAGCCTGGAGGCTGCTTTGGATTCTGTGTCTCCCTCTCTCTCTGTTCCTCTCCCACTCACACTCTGTCTCTGTCTCTCTCTCAAAAATAAATAAACCTTAAAAATTAAAAAAAAAAGAATGACCCAAAGAAAGTTGGTTTACATTTTTAATAACAGGCACAGTAGAATTAACAGAACTCTTGTCTTCATGCTTTGGAAGAATGACAGCATACAGAATCAATGGGGGAAGGAGGAAGGCAGTAGAAACACCAGGAGACAAGGAAGCTCAGAAAGAAACTGGGAAGCAAGAATGTTGTAACACATTTGTGTAGGAGTAGCCTGGCCAGTGTGTCACCACAGCTCCCACAACTGTCATCACCTCTGTTGCTGCTACTGTGAGGATTCCGACCCTCAAAATTCCTGATGCCTTGGTTTCCTCACTTCCTGCTCAGAGTCCCGGGAGCTTACTTCTAGCTGACTGAGCTTGTGCCTCATGCTGCCCCTGGCTGTTAGATGAGACTTGTGCGAAGGCTTGGATTCCAGGAGAGAGGCAGGTGCTAGGAAGTAGTCTCTGGCCAAATGATCAATTGAGGAGAAGAGGAAATTCACAGAAAGGAAACTGGGGAGATTTTATGAAGAATAATATGTGAGACTGTTTTAAATGTCTGGAAAGATACAAACAATTAGAAGTAATTACCAGTGTGGAAGTAAAGAGATAGACTAAACAGTGTTTTGAAAACTCTACGTACTTACATATGGTTTTACAATTTTTTAACGATGAAATTGCACTCAGGCACGGCTTGTGTGTTTTTAAAAATAGGTTTTAAAATTATACTTAAAAAAGAGCTTTTGCCTTTAAGAGTGAGCATTATATGCCCACAGCACTTTTAAACTTTCATGGGAATAATTGATGAAAAACTCACTTCAGCAAAATTCAAGGGAGGAGAAATCTCCCTGGGACTGCAGAGATTTCACCGTTGGCTAATCTACTTTTTTTTTTTTTTCCTTGAAATGCGTTGGCTTCATCTACCTTTAGAAGTTCCTTCTGTTGAAAACTCTGGATGATTTTTTTCTCTCTCTGAAGCCAGCCAGATACTTTGTAGTCAAATAAATTGTCAGAAAAATTGCTGTATCTAGAGATTTTCCTGTAGTAAAAATGTGACCACTGCCTTCTCAGAGTAGCTCATCATTTGAGATTATATTTAAAAACCCATCAAAAATAAAAGCTGCCTTATGTAAATTTTGAATTAACTATGCTCTTAGGGAAATTTAGTTTTACGTATGTGTAGTAGTGCTTGGATGTGTGCATGCGTGCGTGCGTGCGTGTGTGTGTATTAGTGATAAGGACAGAAAGAGACAAAGAGACAGACACAGAAGGAGAAAAAGACTCACTCTATCTCTGTAAGGCCATTCTAGATCTTTTTACTCCCAAGAGAAACGACCTGAAGCATAAAACTGAAATTTGCACCTTCACTTATCTAACACTGAAACTGAAGTTAGTTGTCTACAACATAATCCAAGAGGGTCACATTTTGGAGGTCTCTTCTGTGATACCTATGTACTCGTTCCCTGGTTATTTGATTCATCCCTTTATTGCTTTAACAAATCTCTATCAAGTGATTCTTCTGTGGCAGTTTTCCTGCTAGACAATAAGGTCCAACAGTAAATCAAACACAGTATAGAGGAGAGACACGCAACTAACCAGGCAATTAATATAATGCAGTGTGAGGTGTCCTGGGATGTCTGGATGCTTTGTGAGCTCAGAAAGAAGACACAAATTCTAGACTGTAGAGAAGACTGGGTGGGGGAGAGTTTGGGCGTATATCAGGAAAGCAACCTTGAACTGAATCTAAAGCATGGAAACTATACTAGAAAGATAAAAGAGACTTTAAATAACCAAATAATTGACAAAGTGTGATCCCCTAAAGGTTCTGAGGCAACCAGATAGAAGATTGTAGGGAGATCGTTGTTTTTAATGGGTAGGGAAGATTTCTATTTGNTTAGCTCATCCTCTGACACACATGTCATTCACACACACACACACACACACACACACACACACACACAGCATTCCTGAGGTGGAATCTTGGACCCACCACTAGTCATTGGTCACATCTCCAGCATAAGACCTAATCAGAACTAAAGTAAAACTTACTTGACAATTCCCAGGAAAGAGCTGTTTATTCTTTCCTGTTAGGCCCTGAAACCTGCGAGAATGTTGGGGCTGGAGCTCCAGGCAACCTCTTGCTACCATGTGACACTTGATGCTGAAGCCAATATGACAGAAGGCAGAGTAAAGAGATGGAGAAAAACCAACTCCTAATTATATTTTCTGGGCCCTGAATCCAGGCTTGCTCTTCTACGTGAGCCAATAAATTCCCTTTTAGCCTAAGTGACTTGGTTGTATTTTCTTTCACTTGCAACCAAGAGTTCTAATTGATGTAGTCCCCAAAGAGGAAGACATCGAGGTGGGGGGCAGGGTGAAAGGGAACAAGCTAGTATTTATCAAGCAACTAGTTTGTCCCCACCATGTAAAGCTGGATGCTGCCATTTTCTTGTTTTTAAGTAAAGTCCACAGTATTCTAGGAAACCGAAGGAGAGTATCTTAGCACAAAGGTCTGCCTAACTATAAATTCTATTCATTGTACAGTACACTGTGCTATCAGTTTGAGTTTTACCCTAGGCTGGCATTTCTTTCATTGTGATTCAGGGAACACCAGTGTTCTGTGAAATGTTAATAAATGCCATGTGAAAAAAATCCTTAATATATAAGAAAGGCACTAAACATACTTATGTTTTGATATTATTTTATGTGTCTTTTGTAAATGGTTCAAAGTGTCTGATGAGAGATTATCCACAGCATGAACTAAGGATGGTTAAAAATTATGCTCTGCTACATAGGCAACATTTTCACCTTATATAGTGTATTGACCTATAGTTTTTATTTGAGAATTTGAGTTTATGGTTCTAATTTTTTGGGGAAACCTTATTCCATGTGTCAGCATCACAGGTTCATACTGCACTTGGATATGTGGCTAACAAAGGGAAGATGTTAATAAACAACCAAACTTCAATAGTTCTTAAGTAAAACAGCAATGGAAATTAGATTGATTTAAAGTAAATTTGACAATTGTAAATTTCTAAACACAATTTTGAGGTGAACTTTTCAAGAATAAATAGGTGAATATTTTGGGGACTGCCAAATATGAGTTAAAAATATTAAATTTGGGTTGCTCTCTTAGCTATAATTTACTTTTGAAAATGAGAATTTTATAATCTGGGATAAAAAATATTGGAATATATTTGATGCTCTGCTTAAAACTAAGAACTAACTCAGAAACATCATTCCTACTATTTAAGTAGCTATGTGAAATAAAAAGAAACAAAGCACTGTTCTCATACAAAGAATGGGTATTTTTTGACATATTATATTATAAAATGCAGAATAAGTTATTATTTGCTTTAGATATTTTCATTCTTTCTATGCTTAACTTTAAAATGATTTAATTTCTTCAAAGATACTTTTGTTCAGTAATAGAATTTTTAGAACATATACATAAATTTAGATTCTTTTGCAGCAATTATTTCACCTGATACCATTTTTGTTGCCTTCTATGGTGTAAGGGAGACTTTTATTTTCTGGTTACGTATTGGTTTTGTATGTGAAAGAAATTGCATGATGGTTCATTTTAAATTAGGTCTAAAATTTAGAGAGAGGTCTTAGAGAAAGCTCTCTAGATGTTCAGTGATCCATCTGTTGTCACAGGGACTTATGAAAGTCTTTGAATGTTGACAACATGGGGATTATCCTCACAGGCTATGTAAAAAATAAATGGAACAAAGTTTCGCCTGCTGGAAGATCAATGTACAATGGGTTTGCTGCTTTACCAAGTCCTAGACAGGGCTGGTTTCACAGCTTGTAACTTCTGTAATCACTCAGGGCCCTGTCTTAAGATGATGATGATGATGATGATGATGATGATGATGATTTTTCTTCGTCTTCTTTTAACATATACAAGTTGGCAAGCCCTATCTGTGGGACCAAGTTTGGTTCATCAGTTCGCATTTCTAATTTTTTTTAAAGATTCTTAATAGTTTATGATCATGGGACACTGCATTTTCATTTTGCACTTGGCGCCATAAATTATGTAGCTAGTCCTGCTTCTAGGATCTGGGTATACATATTAAATGAAATGGGGGGAAACCTCTTCCGCTCGTGAGACCTACCTTTAGAAGAAGAGCCAAAAAATAAACAACATAACAAAAGTAGGAAATAAACTAAGGGATACATCCTAAGGAGAAAAATGAAGAATGGAATGGGGATAGAAAATATATATGTGTGTAGGAGGGTTGGAGGGGTAAAGTTTGAAATTTTAAACAGGTTACTCAGAAAGTCCCAAATGAGAATGTGACTTTCAAATAATGACCTGTGGATAATGAAGGAGTAAACCATACTGAGATATGGTAGAAAAGTCTTCCAGACAGAAGAGCCAGCTTGTACAATGGCCTTGAAGGGAAAGTGGGCCTACAATAGTGAGCTAGAGTAGTGTAGCTGGAGAAGATAAATGAAGGCAGAGTAGTTTAAGGTGAGGTCAAAGAAGGTAGTGGAGGACTCTGGATTTATTAAGTGAGATGGGAAGCTGTAGGATGATTTAGGCAGAATAATGATATTATCTGCCAGGATCCCAATTGCTGCTATGTTGAGGACAGGGTAGAGTTCCTGGGTTACTCAGTTAAGTGTCCAACTTTGTCTCAGGTCACAATCTCATGATTCGTGGGTTTGAGGCCCTCATTGGACTCTGTGCTGACAGCTCAGAGCCTGGAGCCTGCTTCAGATTCTGTGTCTCCCTCTCTCTCTACACCTCCCCTATTTACACTCTGTTTCAAAATGCATAAATATTAAAAAAATTAAAAATAAAAAAGAACAGTCTGGGAGGAGCCAGATCAACAAGACAAGAGGAATAACTAATAACACACCAATGAAGACCATGTATGTTGTTCACTCAGGAGACTGTACACTCTGTGGCTCCCAGGTGCTTTTGAACCATGGGTCTTACTGTAGTAATAGCTCAAGTGGGGTTGATTGTTTCTAGATTCCATCTTGAATTCTATCTTCTAGATTCATTCATCTTAGGTCTCGTGACTTTTTTCTTTCTTCACATCCTTCTCAGTGTCTTACTCACACCCCACAATCGGGAATCCTTTCTAGTCTATGGGCAGAGAGGAGGTGAGCCCTACCAAGAGTATGCATCACAACAGCATACTACCCAAAAGAAAACAAAAACAAACAAACAAAAACCCAATCAAACAAACAAACAAACAAAAACTGGCTACTTACCCCAATACTCACCAGTTAAAGCTAAGGATAGCACTGGGAGAAAAGTAGCCAATCAATAAGAAGGAAAAAAAAAAAAGATCTCATTTTGCAGTACTCTGGGTACTTGGGAGTTATCTGGATATACAGATTCTAAGGAAGAAGAGTGAGAAGAGCAGCATGACTAGTCAATGGGAACTTTTTGTAAAGATGAGGAGAGTGCCTGTGGTTGGCAATGGAAGAATGTGAAAATGTGCCTTATCCTTAGAAGACCACAGGAAAGGCATACACATATACAATCCCACAAAAGGGTTAGAGATTGGCAGACAGATCTCCATCTCTGCCTCATTCCATTTCCGCTCATCGGTTTCCCTTCTCTTTGCCAACTTGTGCTGCCCTGTTTTTATCCCAGGCTCACACTTTGAATTTTATCAAGCCCCAGTGCCAGCACTATTTGATGACCTCATGTATGATACTACAATTTAAAATCCTTTGTAGAGAAACCTGATTGATCTAATTTGGGTCAAAAACCTAACTCTGACCTAGGAAGTTTTGGCCATTAGGATCAAGGTCAGCACAGCCTTCTGGGAATGGTAGGTAAGATATGTTATTTAAGAAAAAGGATTTGCCTGAGGGGATATTTTACTGTCTAATCATTTTATGCTTGGCATTTTATAAACTCTACCATAAAGGATTTTATTTTTTTAATGATTATTTTGTTTTTGAGAAAGAGAGTGCGAACAAAACCATGGGGGTGGGGTAGGGTGGGCACAGAGGACCTGAAGCAGGCTCTATGATGACAGCAGATAGCCCAATGCAGGCTTGAACCCATGAACCATGAGATTATGGCCTGAGCTAAAGTCAGATGCTTAACCAACTAAGCCACCCAGGTTCCCCTACCATAGAGGGTTTTAAAACCTACTCAATAATTTGTTGTCAATACAGGCAATATATATACACATATATAAAGTTTTTTTGTACTATTGCATTGTGGCAAAGATTAACTCACTTCATCCCTCTGTGTTGACCTCGGGATAAATGCCATTTATAAATCAAATCATCTGCTTCGATGTCACATTCTGTAACATGAACAATTGTTCTTTTCTTCAATCATAAAAACTTGCACGCAGAATTTGATAAGTTAAGGATACTACGTTGTAGTGTAATTATATAGACATATGTTTGCTGGAGACCAAAATTTTCTTTATGTTTTGGGTTTCATTGTTTGTTTACTAAATCCTACGAGAGACAAAATCAGGTTACATTTTAATATTTGTTATATAAGATAATTTCTTTTAATGTTTTCTTAGTTCCAAACTAAAAAATAGATTATCAAATGATTTCTGAATAGGAGCTTATATACTTCTCTCAAGCATTTCTCATAGGCACTAAGGCACTACAAATCTTTTTTTTTCCCCAAAGGATGACAAATAGCTCAATTTTCTTTTGAGCAATTTTTATCCCCTTTTCTGAGTGCTAAATTTAATATTCTTAAATTATAGACTACAGTGATTTAATCTTGAACTATATCAAAGGACACTTACATTGTTTTATTTTATTTTTAAGAATATTTGTTGTACTTAGTTTATACATGCTAGAACATATACAAAACCATACATATTGTATTTCCAACATTGAAAAACACAGGGAGAAGTCTGGTATACTAATAGACAGATATTTTGAATATATATTCTGGTTAAAGTTTTAATTCTCATAAATTTTATATTTTAAGTCTCTAAATATTTTCTTTTTAAGGTTGACTTTAGAATAATAGGGTAGAGGTTCTTAATGGATATTCGTCTGTGCTGTACTTTGTTTCAAAACATTACTGTGCACTCTCAAAATTTCTTTATAATTATGTTCTTACTAATGGTATTATGTATCTATTGCTCTTTGACAAGTTGGCCCAAAACTGAGATGCTTAAAATAACAAATATCTATTATCTCATTGTGTCTTTTGGTCAGAAATTCAGGTGCAGCTTAACTAGTTCCCTTTGACTCAGGGTCTCTCATAGGCTGCAGTCAGTGTGTCAGCTGGGGCTGCAGTCTTACCTCAAGGCTTGGTGGGAAGAAGATCAAAACTTCCAAGTTCAGCAATGTTGTTTGAGTCCCAGCAATGCAAGATTTAGTGCCTCTTGGACTATTGGACTGAGGGTTGCAATTCCTTCCTTACTGGATGTTGGCCAGAGGTCTTCCTTAATTCGTTGCCATATGGGCCTCTCAATAGGAACACTCACAACATAGCAGCTTGCTTACATCAGAGCAAGAGATGAGGGAGTAAGAGCAAGAGAGAGAGAGTGTGTGCATGTAGGTAGAGTCTAGAAGATTTTGTAGCCTAATTTCAATAGTGATAAACTGTAACTATTGCATTATATTCATATTAATTATGTCCAGCACATGTTCAAAGGGAGGAAATTATAGAAACATGAATAGCAGGAGGCAAAGATCATGTGGAACCATTTTAGAAGCTGCCTATCACTCTAATCATTGTAGCAATTAGTAAATAGCTACTATTAGGAAAATTTTTAAGAGTTTTGTAGAAGTTCTAACTGAAGGATAAATGAGTGACAACCTACATAATGTAATACAGATTTTCTGGGGGAAGTCTGAAGCCCAGAGTTTTAAAACTAGCTTTATCACCTGTGACCTTGGACAATTTACACTATAAATCTTTCCCAAACTATAATAAGACCTGATGAGGTGCTCTCAAAAACACAGCTGAGTACAGTAGAAAGGTGGAGAAGCCAAGAGCTGCACAGTGTGTGACAGAGGGACTCCAAAAGACAGTCTCCAAATAAAATGGTGAGAACATTACCCTGATACTAAAACCAGGCAAAAAACACACCAAGAAAAATACAGTTGATGTCTCTGATGAATGTTGGTGCAAGAATTTTCAGCAAAATACTAGCAGACAGAATTCAACAACACATTAAAAGACTGATACACCATGACCAAGTAGGATTTATCCCTGGTAAGCGAAAATGATTCAACAATCAATCAGTAGGATATATTACATTAACAGAAGGATTAAATACACTGGATTAATCCAAAACAAAAGGATTAAAATCACTGATTATCTGAATAGATAAAAAGCATTTAACAAAATTCAACACACTTTCATGATAAAAACACTAAAAAACCAAAAACAGACAAAAGAAAAAACCCTGCAGGAATAGCAGGCACCTGGGTGGCTCAGTGGGTTAAGCATCTGACTCAAGTCATGATCTCAGTCTTGAGATGGAGCCCTGTGTCGGGCTCTGCATTGAGCATGGAGACTAGGATTCTCTATCTCTGTCTCTGTATCTCTCTGTCTTTCTCCTCTCGGCCCCTCTCCACTGCTCTTGCTCTCTTGTTCCTTCAAATAAAAAATGAAAATTCAAAAATTTAAACATTTTAAAACACAAGAAGAAAATTACCTCAGCACATTCAAGACATTATATGAAAAGCTTATAGCTAACATTTTACCCAATGGTAAAAAAAATTGAAATATTTCTTAAGACCAAGAGCAAAGTAAGGATGCCAACCCTTGTCTCTCTGCCCAACACAGTACTAGAAATTCTATCTAGAGTAAGTAGGAAAGAAAAATAAATGGAAGGCATCAAAATCAGAAAAGAAGAAGTAAAGTCATCTGTAGATGACATAGATTAAAGATTCTACTTCAAAAAGTTAGAACTAGTAAACAAATTCCACAAATTTACAGGATAATAATGAACATGTAGAACTCAGTCATGTTTATATCTACTAACCACAAACCATCTAAAAATTAAATTAAGGAAAAGGTCCCATTTGTAATAGCGTCAAGAAGAATAAAATGTTTGGGAATAAACTTAAACAATGATGCAAAAGACTTGTATACTGAAAACTATGAAACATTGCTGAAGTTAAGGAAGACCCAAGTAAGTGGAAAGGCATCTGTGTACATGGTTTGAAAGACTTAATATTGTTAAAATGTCCACTTTCCCAAAGCAGCCTACTGTTTCAGTTCAATCTCATCAAAATCCCAATGGTATTTCCTTTCAGAAATAGAAAAAAAAAATCCTAAGGTTCATATAGAACTAGAAAGGATTCTGAATAGTCAAAACAATCTTGAGGGAGAATAACAAAGTCAGAGGCCTCACACTTCCTGACTTCAAAACACAGTGCAAAGCTTTAGTAGTCAAAAGAGTGTAGTACTGACAGAGACAGACATAGAGCACAATAGAACAGAATATAGGACACAATAATAAATCCACACCTATATAGTCAAATGATCTTCAACAAAAGTGCCAAGACCACACAATGGGGAAAAGATAGGTTTTTCAACAAATGGTGCTGATGAAAACTGTTTATCCACATGTAAGAGAATGAAGTTGGGCCTTTATCTCGCATCATACACATAAGTAAACTCAACATGAATTAAAAACTCAAATGTAAGATCTGAAGCTATAAGACTCTTAAAAGAACACAGAGGAAAATCTTTATAACATTAGTCTCAGTGAGGATTTCTTGGATGACACCAAAAGCACAGGCAACAATAACAAAAGTAGACAAATGGGATTGCATCAAACGAATTCTGTGAAGCAAAGGAAACAGTCAATAGAATTAGAAGACACTTAAAGATGGGAGAAAATGTTTGCAAACTATTTGTGTCAGAGAAGGTTAACTTCTAAACTGTATAAGGAACTTCTACAACTTAATAGCAAAGGGCCAAATAACCCAATGAAAAAAATGGGTTCAATAACACTCTTTATCAGGAAAATGCAAATCACAATTTCTATGAGCTATCACCTCACACCTGTTAGGATGACCAATATAAAACAAAAACAAAAACAAAGCCCAGAAAATAACAAGTATCAGTGAAGATATGGAGAAATTGGATCCCTATGCACTGTTAGAAGAAATATAAAATGGTGAAGCAACTATCCAAAACACTCTGGCAGTTCTTTAAAAAATTAAAAAATAGAACTAGCATATAATCCAGAAATCCTACTTCTGTATATTTATCCAAAAGAATTGAAGATAAGCTGTCAAAGAGATATTTGTATTTCCATATTTATTGCAGCATAATTCATAATAACCAAGGTATGGAAACAACCTAAATGTCTATCTCTGGGTGCCTGGATAAAGAACACTTGGTGTATACATACAATGGTATATTATTCAGCCTTAAACAAAGAAGGAAATGCTGCCATATGCAACATGGATAAATCTTGAGGACATTATGCTAAATTAAATATGCCAGTCAGTCACCGAAGGATGAATAGTGCATTATTCCATTTATATGAGGTATCTAGTCAAACCCAAGAAGTCAAAAGAAGATAGTTGCCAGAGGCTGGAAGGAAGGATAAATGGGAGGTTACTGTTCAATGGGTATATAGTTTCAGTCATACAAGATGGAAAGCTCTAGAGATCTGCTGTATGACAATGTACATGTAGTTAGCAAGACTCTACAATACACTTACAATTTTGTTAAGAGGGTAGATTTCATGTTAAGTGTCCCTCAACACAATTTTAAAAATAAGAGTAAAGTAGTTTGTAAGCAATTGATAAATTAATAAAGGTTTGCTTGATAGGACCGATGTGAAGGTAAATTATTTCTTAAACAAAAAAAAAAATCATGAAAGTAATTACAAGAAATCAGACAGTCTGGGGACAATAAAAACATATGGGAAATTCATGATACAAATGTTAAGCAAATCAAACTTAAATAGTGCAAATTTGGAAAAACTATGAGATGTAGAAAAATCCAGTTCACCTATATGTCACAATCATTCTCCTTTGATTTGCTTGAGAACCCTGCTATTGGACCTCTAGTAAAGGAACTAAGTATTTGCTCACTAATTGACGATGTGCTAAAATCTATTTGTAGCCATAATAATAGAATTACAGTATTTGTTGATTTTTCAACTTTGATTTAAGTTATGGACAAAACACAGAAAACAATATCACGGAGCAGAAGTTAAAATTTTCAACTTTGATAATGTAAACCTTAATCTTCAGCTCATAACACGTTGGGAGGTTGAAGGGGAAAGATGAAGTGGAGAGAAACTTCTCTCTAATGTGGTGTACAGTGGAAAGGTGCTGTCTAAAACTGTGGAAATACTGGAAGGCTGAAGTTAGTGATGGCAAATGCAAAAGGGTACGGGGTGTTAGCCTTGCCATGTTAGAGTGAATCAGATTACAGTACAGGGGATAATCTGTGACATGCAAAGTCCTCCAATCCCCCCACCCCGCCCCTCTTCCCTCATCTCCTCATTCTCTTCTTCCTCTCTGTAAACTGGGCTTGTAGACAAAACACATCTTGTTCATGCTCTGGAGGTTGGTGGCCTCTGGTCAGTGTTGAATCTCTTCCCTTCCCCAAAGAAGGGCAGAGGTGTCTGGCACTTTCTTTTCTATTTCTGCATAAACCCTATCTTTGTTTTCTTTTAACATTTCCTCCTTTGAGTTCCAAAACATGGCTCTTGCCAGTTAAAAGGATTAGTTATCTTGATTATGATGAAATTTGAAGCTAAGAATTGGTCTTTTTTTATTCTCTCCATGTTCTTTTATATTTTTCTTTATGAAATGAATACCTCAGAAGCAATGAATAATACTGAGTCACAGAGAGGATGGAGAAAGGCAGCAAAAGATTTTGAGAGAAAATCACAATGGATAATATTTACAATATTATACAACTAAATTTATAATTTAAAGATAAATAATAGAGAAAATAAAATAGTAAAAACAAAAAAAATGAGAAAAAAGTTGAAAAGGGAGTAGGTTTTGGGGTGCCTGGGCAACTCAATTTGGTACGTAACTGACTTTGGCTCAGCTCATGATCTCACAGTTCATGAGTTGGAGCCGTGCCTCTGGCTTGTGCTAACAGCTTAGAACCTGGAACCTACTGCGGATTCTGTGTCTCCCTCTCTCTCTGCCCTTCCCCCACTCCTGCTCTGTCTCTTTCTCTCTCTCTCTTTCTCTTAAAACTGAATAAACGTTAAAANTGTGTGGCCATCAATTGATAATGTATTAAATTATTAAAAAAATTTAATGTTTATTCATTTTTGAAACACAGAGAGAGACAGAGCATGAGCAGGGGTGGGGACACAGGGAGAGGGAGACACAGAATCCAAAACAGGCTCCAGGCCCTAAGCTGTTAGGCACAGAGCCCGATGTGGGGCTTGAACTCATGGATGGTGAGATCATGACCTAAGCCGAAGTTGGACACCCAACTGACTGAACCACCCAGGTGCCCCAGTAATGTATTAAATTATTAATTATTAATATTTAAAGTAAAGGAAGTAATCATTAGAATTTTTTAATGAAATGATGCAGGTAGAAGATTTTGTTTCATGAAGGTGAGACTGAGAAGGGGAGGTGTGAATTAAGTAAATGTTACTCTTCATTACAAACTTTTATTCTTTTATATTTTTTGGCTATATATGTGTATTACTTGATAGAATTACAATATTCTGGAGAACCGATAAAAGCAACTGGCAGTTTGAATAAATAGTTCTAGGGAAACACAATCAGATACATCTTGAAGAGAATATTGCTCCTTTACAGAAAATAAAGCTGATAAAGGGTGTTTTGGTTTTGCAAAAAGCAGCAAAGCCAAGAAAAGACTGTAGAGACATGAAAAGTGAGAAAAGTTAAGTTGTTCTGCATAATTCAAGATGCTATGCTCATTATGAGCTATCTTGTTTTTATTCCTGTGGGTGTAGATGGTGAGTGTAGAGAGATGCAGAGAGATCTGATGGGAAGGAAAAAATCTGAAAGATTTGGTTTAGATGCAGTGGTAGCATGATAGAATCAAGGGGTGGGGCTGGGGGGGGAGCCAGTAAAGAATTCTCTATCATGATTTGAAAATTTAAAACACTGAGGACTGATACTAGTTTTTTGTCTTTTTCATTATACTCATTCCCTGTGTCTCTAGAAAGTCTTACATAGGACTAAGTCCTCTGTTTGTGATGCCTAAGGGGGAACAAAGGTGACGTGTGTGTTCAATCTTACTTTAGGGATGTGAGTGGAATAGTGGCCATCAATGTACTGTGCTTCTCTCTGCGGTCTGTGTAATTCCAGGAAGTAATTAGCAGCATATTGACCATGTTCATGGTGGAGTGGGGAGATATGGAAGCCAAACAACTGAGGATAATCAACGAATGAAAGGGAAAAAATAATGCTTTCTCTGATACACTAAATGAAAAAACAAATGATTGAAGGTAATGGATTTGTGGCTATAAACTCAGGTTATACTTGCAGAATTAAAGAAACTAAAGTATTTTCAAGACTGTCACTTCACCACTAATTGCTATGGTTAGTTCTACAAAGCAGGTATCAAAGTAGACTTCCTTATATGGTCCTATACTCATAGAATGCATACTTCTTCAACTTAGGCTTTTGTTTTCTTTTGTCTTTCTTTGAGTCTTTCATCAATCTGTGGTTTCTCTAAGGTTTTCCACAAATACTTTCTATGCGGCCCTCCCTTTGGACTTGTCAGAATCTCAAGATCTGTCTTTTCTCCTGGACTTGGCCAGCTGTCCTCACAGAGGGGTTTCCTCCTGGCTTTGGTCTGCTTCTGTGCCTGGGCACTTTTGGCTCAGAAAAAGTTCCTTATGAATGTAGTTGTCTCTCTCAGACTCCATCCAAACATGAAATACAAGAGTCATTTTGTTACAGGGGTACGTTTTCCTTAACGTCAGGGATTTCTTTGATTTCTCCTTTTATTCCACTACTTACTACTTTTTTTTATTCATTTAGTTGCTTCATTCTATCTTCAGGATACATCTCCCATCTGACATGGATGCAGTCTTCTGTCCTATGAGCTGTATATAGTCTATGTAAAATTAAGCCTATTACCAAGATAGCATTTGCTTTGAGGCACAATCTGTTGTCAACAGAGTATACAGAACTCCAGTTTAATGAGAAGGATAATTTTAGAGAAAAATGACTTGAGGGATGTTGATTCAAGGGACCTTAATTTAAGTCATGGCTCCTCTCCTGACATAACATGACATTGAACAAAATATCTTGGTTACATTGCCTAGAATCAAATTGACCTGAGATCTAATTTTATGTGTTTGATATGTTTTTATTTTATTGGGGAAAGAGTTTTCCTTTTTATACATTTTATAGAGTAGATTGTATATAATATCTGTTTTAAGAATCTGTTTAATTTTGTGTCGTGTGTATATTAGAGGATTTGTTCAATATATATCTGAAATATATTTATGGAGTTTGTTTAATACTTATGTATCATGATTATTATTGTTAATGTCTCTGCAACTGATTGTCTTAGTTTCTACACTTGATTTTGAACTGTAGAAAGTAATTCTGTATGTATGGTCAGGGAAGTGATATAAGACTGGAGCTATGCACATGTTATATATGTTATGCTACTCTTTGAATTTGATGCAGCCTAACAGTATATGTGACCCTTAATTAATTCTATACCATATTTGTCTTACCAACTTTTCTCTCTTTGATATTTGGCTAAGGAAAGTTTTGTGGTAGTTCTTGGCTATTCTCCATAAATTGCATTTAAAGTCCAAGGGGGGATTTCAGTAAATTTACTGAATATTAAGCAGGTATATTTATCTCTGATTCCTCCATAAACCCATTACAGTGAGGTTTCAACCTTCAAAGATCAAGGGAAGAGACAATGAAAGCAAATGAAAGGTGATAACAAAATTCTAAATGATATAAATCATTTGGATGAGTGATAACTGATTTAGCAAATCACAGAAAACTGAAAACTAAGTGCCTTGCCAAGAAGCAAGCTAATTTTCAGAGCAAAACTCTGGAAAAACTGAGAAAATTGGAAGCAAGAGATCCTCTGAAAATGGATGGTGTGTGGTAGATCAGAAAAAAATTTAAATAGGCTATAAATACTTAATTACACCTCTCTTATCACTGCCCCCATGTCACAGAGCCTAACAGTGGCCCTTCACTCACCTGAGCAAAAGATCACGTGTACTTTATGGAAAGGCTGAAAGAGCGTGACTCTGATCTTGAAGATATCAGGCATAGCTGAGAGCAGAAAAGTTTTAGGACAAAAAATGGATTAAGTAGAAATGTACATAATTATTAGTGGTGTTCCAACTCTTCTCAATCTCTTAGCTTCACTTTCCTGGTAGCCAGTCTAAGTCACTGAAGAAGGGATCTGGCTGATTTTTGAATGAAGATAAGACCAGTTCATAAAGAAGATCTATAGATAATAACATTAGGAGTTCCCAAATTGTTTTGGCTGGGCGTAGACCCCATCACCTTCAGCAAATCTTATCCTTTGACAAGCCTCACCATTCACATAGAGGTTCTAATTCATTTTGTAGAGATTCATTCCTAAATATGCATCACTTGAAACAGATAGTAATGAAGATCTTTAATAACATCCATTGTGACATTCACTATACTCTTAATGAGTTCCTCCAATGTGCTAAGCACAGTATTATGGGTGCTGCAGATACAGAAAAGAATAAAATGAACAAAAATCCCAGTCTTCATAGAGTTGGAATGAGAAAGATAGGCAAAAATAGTTTAGTCACTAAATAATATAGTGTAGGTAACATTTTATGAACAAATTTGACAAAGCAGTTGACAGGGACAATGCAGGAAACAGAACATGCATGTAAAATCCTTAGACAAATAAGACAAGCTAAGACAAGTTTCATAAAAATAGATTTCTGTACTTAAAAAAAAGAAACTCCACAGGAAAATGAAATACAGAAAATTCAAAATTAAAAGCAGAAATATTTTAAAATCAATAGAAAATTTATAAATTTGAAAGATACAGTTGAGGGAATTTCTGAAAAAGTATAAGACAGAAATGAGGAGGTGAAAAAGAAAGAAGATATTAGAGAATCTGTCCACGAAGGTAAGCATCAAAAGCATAAGAGTTTCAGAAGAAGGAATAGAAAAAATTTTAAAAAGAGGAAATTATCAAGGAAATAATACAAGAAAAATTCCCAGTACTGGAAGATATGATTTTATAGATTAAAATAGTCCATTACATTGTTTATAATTTTTTAATATAAAAATCCTTCCTTCAAGAACAATTTTCCTTCTTTCAATGTACATTGAAATGTATGTCTTTAGACATTCTGATTTCTTTTCTGAAAATGTTATTTCATTTGCCTTCTTGAACAATTCAAAACAATAGTTTTTAGGGGTGCCTGGGTGGCTCAGTTGTTTAAGCGTCCAACTTCAGTTCAGGTCATGATCTCATAGTTCATGGGTTCCAGCCCCGCATCAGGCTTGGTGCTGACAGCTAGCTCAGAGTCTGGAGCCTGCTTCAGATTCTGTATCTCCTTCTCTCTCTGACCCTCTCCTGCTCATGCTGTCTCTCTCTCTCTCTCAGAAATAAAGCATTAAAAAATAGATTTAAAAACAAAACAATAGTTTTTACTACTAGCACTGTGAAGTAAAGACATTATTCCATAGTGTTCTGTATTCTGTTGTTGATTTTTAATATACTTGCTGTTCCCTAATTTTCATTTTCCAATAGTTGTTTTTCTGTAATTTAAGTTCTTTAAAAAATTTTTTTAATGTGTATTTTTGAGAGAGAAAGAGTGAGAGAGACAGAGTACGAGCACTCTGGCTTGAGCTAAGCCAGGGACAGATGCTTAACCAACTGAGCCACCCAGGTGCCCCTATAATTTAAGTTCTACAGTGTCAGGAAAATACATACTGTATCAAACTTTGAATGTGTGAAGTTTATCTCATTTAATTCTGTATTTATTTTCTCTATATACTTAATAAGTATTTCACATTACGTTGAAAAAAGTACATTCTGCAATTATTGGATGCAGTAGTTAGATATGCCAATTAGGCCAAGTTTGTTAATATTGTTTAAAACTTTTGTGACCTCTCTCCTTTTGTTTTGTCTGCCTCTTCTGTCAGTTATTGAGAGTTTTTGAGAGATACATGTTAAAAATCTCTGAGATTTTGGATTGTCTATGCTTCTAATTCTATTGACTTTTAATTTATATAGTTTAAAGCTGTTTTCAAGCATACACAAATGTAGAATTGTAATATATTCCTGCTGAATTAAGTGTTTCATAATTTATAATTATAAAACATCCCTTTTTATTTCCCTTAATAAATCTTGCTTTGAAGTCTTCTCTGACTGATATTAACATATTCACACAAGCTTTTCCTAAATGATTTTATGGCATACCTTTTCCATAAGTTACCTTTCAACCTGTCTATATTTATATTTAAAAGTTATTTCTTGTAAGAGACACCTGGGTGGCTCAGTCTGTTGAGCATCTGACTTTGGCCCACGTCATGATCTCATGGTTCGTGGGTTCAAGCCCTACATCAGGCTTGCTGCTATCAGCACAGAGCCTGCTTCTGATCTTCTATCCCCCTCTCATACACACACAGTCTCTCTCTCTCTCAAAGATAAATAAAAACATTTCTTAAACAATTATTTCGTGGGGACGCCTGAGTAACTCAGTCATTTCAGCTTTTGACTCTTGGTTTTGGCTCAGGTCGTGATGCCACAGTTCGTGGGTTCCAGCCCTGCTTTGGGCTCTGTGCTGACAGAGTAGAGCCTGCTTGGGATTCTCTGTCTCTTTCTCTCTCTCTCTCCACCCTTCACACTCTCCCTCTCTCTCTCTCAAAGTAAATAAATAAACTTAAAAATCATTTTTTAAGTGGCATATAGATGCATTTAAAACAATTCTAGTGTGGCAGATCTTTTTATTGGAATATCTAGTCAATATACATTCAGTGTAATTACTGAAATTTGATCTACCAAGTTGCTATTTTTTTTTAACTTATAGCATCTGTTATTTTGTTCTTCTGTTCCTTCTTTTTTGCTTTCCTAAATTAATCACTTATTTTTTATTCTACTTTACTTTTTATATTACATTCTTTCTTGTATCTTTTATTTGCTCGTGTGTGTCTGTGTGTGTGTGTGTGTCCAACTCAGCAGTTGATTGACACTTGGGCTGTTTTCATAATTTAGCAATTGTAGATGCTGCTGCTGCTGCTATAAACATTGGGGGGAATATATCAATTTGAAGTACTATTTTTGTATTTTGGGGTAAATGCCTAGTAGTGCGATTCTTGGACCATAGAGTAGTTTTATTTTTAACTTTTTTGAGGAAACTCTGTACTGTTTTCCAGAGTGACTGTATCAGTTTGAATTCCCACCAACAGTGTAAGAGGGTTTCCCTTTCTCCACATCCTCACCAACACCCGTTGTTTCTTGTCTTGTTGATTTTAGCCATTCAGCAGATGTGAGGTGATATCTCATTGTAATTTTGATTTGTATTTCCCTGATGATCAGTGATGCTGAGCATATTTTCATGTTTTATATATTTTTCCTGCTGTGATACATATTTATTTCAGCAAGAAATTGTCTCTTATGAGCTACCAGTGTGTTCACTAATGCAATCCCTTTTTCATATTTTTTCTTCTTAACAGCTTTACTGAGGTTTGATTGATATACACAAATATATAATTAAACTGTACAATTTGATGCATTTTAACACATGGCTATTCTGAGAAGGAATTATCAAAATCAATACAATGAGTATAACTATTACCCGCCCCCCCCCGCAAAGTTTCCTTTTGTATCTCTGTAATTTCTCCTTCCTAAGACAATGACTGATCTGCTCTCTGTAATTATAAATCAGTTTGAACTTTCTAGAATTTATGTAAATGGAACCATACTATAAGTACTCTTTTTTCAATGTTTATTTTATTTTTTTAAATAGTTTATTGTCAAGTTGGTTTCCATATAACACCCAGTGCTCATCCCCACAAGTGCCCTCCTCTATGCCCATCACCCCTCTCCCCCTCACCCACACTCCCATCAGCTCTCAGTTTGTTCTCGGCATTCAAGTGTCTCTCATGGTTTGCCTCCTTCCCTCTCCCCCACTATTTTTCCCCTTCTTCTCCCCCATGGCCCTCCGTTAAGTTCCTCCTAATCCTCCTATACATGCAAACATATGGTATCTGTCCTTCTCTGCCTGACTTATTTCACTCAGCATAACACCATCAATTTCCATTCATGTTGCTATATATGGCCAGATGTCATTCTTTCTCATTGCCATGTAGTATTCCATTGTATAGATAAACCACATCTATAAGTACTCTTACCTTTCACTTAATGTAATTATTTTGAGTTTCATTTATGTTCTTGTGTGTCAATACGTCCTTTCTTTTTATTATAAAGTACTGTTCCATCATATGTAAATAACAATTTACTCAGTTCTTTAAAAATTGTTTAAATTCAAATTATTGTTCATGGCATGTGTGCGTAAACATACAAACATACTCACACACCCCACCTAGGACTATACATGGTAATAGTTTTAAAGTTTCAGAGAACATTTCCCTTAAAAAAAAGATTATAACTCATTATTTTGAGATAATATTACTGGTACCACACATCTATGGCATTTTAATTAGATTGATCATTTCCAGGTTGATATTTTTGATGTACTATGTCATGCCTTGAGAAATAATCACATGGAAGGCAATATTAGCTACTTTTGCCTAGGAATTAATCTAAAAAATTAATGTGGGTATAATACTGTTCTCTAAAATATTGAGCCATTTAATTTTAACAGACACATTTCATTCTTTCTTTACCTACAGGGAATCTCTTCTGAAAACTCTGGAACTGGAAAATACTTTGAAAACAAAATGAGTGAAACTTTAAAAATGTTTCTCACCACAACTGAGTAAGATTATATTTAAAAGATAAAAAACAGGATATGGGGCACCTGGGTGGCTCAGTCGGTTAAGTGTACAATTTTGGCTCAGGTCATGATCTCGTGGTTCATGAGTTTGAGCCCCATGTGGGGCTTTGTGCTGACAGTTCAGGGCCTAAAGCCTGCTTCGGATTCTGTGTCTCCCTCTCTCTCTGTCCCTCCCCTGCTTGCATTCTCTTTTTCTCTCTTAAAATAAATAAACATTGAACAAAAAAAAAAAAAGGAAAGAAAAAAGAAAAGATTGAAAAAAGGATAGATACATTAAAAATTTAACAAGTGTTAACAAACGGACTATGCATTTATATGCCAGGATGACTTGAGGTACATAAAAATTGTAAAAGCGGTGATATGTTTGATAAACTCAGTATTAGCTTTATTATCTACTATTTAGGAAAGTGTGGAATTAAATTATCTGGTTTATTGTGACTGAAACCACCCATTTAAAAAATCTCAGCAGCATCATAAGAAGAAGCATTCATTAATTTTTTTCTCTCTTTTAACCACACTGCATTGGTAAAAGTTTTAATGTACTCAGACAATCATATTCTGTGATATAACAATCATTGGATCCTATGACAATGGCATATCTGTTCTACATGTCTGTTATATTCAATAAGAAAATATAGTATTGAAAGCATTAGTGCATATAAAAATTAGTGTTTATTTGTTGCAAGTGAGAAAAATTGAGCATAACTATTTTAAGCAACATGGGATTTACTGGAAACAGATGAGGTATCTTAGCATTTGAAAGAAAGCAAGTGTGAACTAGGGATGCACTTAGGGTACCTTTAGTGGGACTAATTGCATTTTACGGAAATATGAGATACTCATGGCTAGATGTAGGATAACTCATTGGAACAAGTGCCTAACAGAAAGAGCCACATTAGAAGTCCTTTTATATTAAGAGTGAGAACCAGCATTATTAAATCAGAAGGGTCTTACTGGGAATGGATAACTTGAGGGGGTGTTAATAATGAAGTATTTTGAAAGATGTGGACTCTTTATAAAGACTCTTGTCGTCTAATAGATGCCATTAAAGGTAACAGTCCCCAGAACCTGGATGAGAGAGTCTTGTAGAGAGAGCTGCCTTGAGATGAACTGTGACTTCAGCCAGGGATCAAACCAACCCATGTGACACCACAGAGAAGGAGTCAGGGAATAAGCCTGACCTCACTGTCCTCCCTCACTCCAGACTTCTACAGGAGCTTTGCTTTAGCTACATCCTATGGATAGCCAAAATCAAGGGAGGCCGTTAATAAAGTCAGTACAGGTAAACATACTGAAAAGAGAGTAGAGTGGAAAAAGATGAAGTCTCTGAGTTGGGGGAGATATCTAGTACAATTTTGAAGCTTGGAGAACTATCCTTGCTTATCTCTTACACATCACTGTCTGGTAGTCTAGGAAAATCTGTCTTTTTAAAATATGAGTTAGAGGAAAGAAATATTGTCTGCCTATATACAAAGAAAATATAAAAAAGTAAGAAAAGAGAAAAAGTATATGCTTCTTACGTATGGTGAAAACTCATCAGTAAAATCTTTCCAAAAAAAGATTTTTTTTTTCAAATAAAAAAGCAAGATAAAACACCCAGTCTGAGCTAAAAACAAAACAAAAATATGAAGTAATCATTGCTATTCAGGAACATGAAACACAAAATTACATGTGAGAAAAGATGACCAGTTAACAAAGAGGATTTAAAAAATGGAACTGATAGTTACAGGAAAAAAAGGCAACAAGCAAAATTATTTAGGAAATGAACACTGTATTCCAAGGAGCCCAAAGGAGAATAGACACTATGGAAACTTCAGTAGATATCATTGAGAATAGTGCAAAAACAGGTGAAGAAAATGAAGAAAAAGTAAGAAGAAGGAAAATATTTAGAGAGAAAATAATATATGCAAAAGATATGCAAGGGAGTCAAAAGAGATACAACACATCTATAACTGAAGTGACCAAATGGTAACACTAATAGCATACGCCTAGAGATAGAAGATAGATAGATAAGTAGATAAAGAGATGATAGATAGATAGATATAAGCAGTTAGAAAGATAGAGGCAAGCATGTCTTTCTTCAAGGTTCTGGTAACTTTTCTTTGTCCTTGTCCTTTCAGATCTTGGGGTCCATAGTGGCCTATTGTTACTGGCCCCCTGAATACTTCAACATCCCTTGTAGTTTCCTTAAATATTATAAATTTCTTTTTAAAATACTTTGTATTAAATTCTGCTTGAGGGGGTGCCTTGGTGGCTTAGTTGGTTAAGCGTCCGACTTTCGCTTAGATCATGATCTCGCGGTTCGTGGGTTCGAGCCCCGTGGCGGGCTCTGTGCTGACTGCCAGCTCAGAGCCTGGAGCCTGTTTCAGAGTCTGTGACTCCCTCTCTCTCTGACCCTCCCCTGCTCACGCTGTCTCTCTCTCTCTCTCTCTCTCTCTCTCTCCTAGAAATAAATAAAACATTAAAAAAATTTAAAATAAATAAATAAATTCTGCTTGAAATCTTCCTGATACATCTCCCAAAATTGTATGTCTAGCTATAACCTCTCTCAGGAACCCAAGATTTGCACACAAAACACTTACTTGTTATTTCCTCTTGGAAGTCATTTTAGAAACACCTCAAAATCAGCACATGAAAAACTGGAAATTCCCCAAATATTATCTCTTCCAGAGCCTTCCCCATGTTAGTTAATGGCAACTTCATCTGTGGAATTGGTTAAGCCAAAATCTTCCTCTTGGTCCCCATTTCTAATTCCCATCAGACATACTATTGGATTATATTTAAAATACATCCAGAATATGATAATTTCACACCTCCTTCATTACTAATTCCATGAGCTAAGAGGTACAAGACACAGAGAAAACTGCAAAACTATATTTAAAAGTCATTAAAGATGAGAATAATAAATGGACCAATAGGCATGTTTTTAAATTAGAAGACTCAATATTATAAAATATAATCTATATACTATATAGATTCAATATAATTACAATAAAATTCCCATATTTTAAGAGGCAGAAAATTATAAGTAGATTCTAAACTTTATATAGAAGGCAAAGGGCCAATTTTAACCTACATACTCTTAGAAAGGAAGAATAGAAGAGTAGGTAAAGCTTACATTGATCAAAAGTTATTCTAAGTCTATAGAAATTATGAAAGGTTTGTGTTAATACAGGAGGAGAAAAATATACCAAATAGAAAAAATATATTGAACACACTAACAGACCAATGAGTGTATGGACTATTGATAATTGATGAAGGTAGCATTTAAGAGAAGTAGGTAAAGGAAAGTCTTCACATTAAATGATCCAGGGGGAAGAAAGAAAAAAATTCTTTTAGTTATACACAAAAAATAATTTCAGATGGATTAAAGATCAAGTCTTGAGATTGAGAAAGGACTAAGACATTAATAGACAATACCCATAAAGGAAAATACTGATAAACTGTCTACATTAAAATGAAAATCTGCCATTCCTCAAAAGTCATCAGCTTTATACCTAGAAAGGCCAGCATTTAAAATACACAAAGAATTTTTGGGTCACTTGGGTAGCTCAGATGATTCAGCATCTGACTCTTGATCTCAGCTCAGGTCTTGAACTCAATGACAATTTTGCCAGTGGAAATATTTGAATGCTTGGAAAGCAATTTGCCAATAACCATTAATCATATCTTATGATCCAGGAATTTATTATATGCATACCCCTGAGAAATCTTGCATGATGCCCTAGGGGACATGCAAAATAATGTGTTTATAGCAGGCATGTTTATAATTCCTGCAAAAAAAAAAAAAACAATCAAAATCTCATTAAGACTAGATAAATAAATAGTGTTTATTCAAATGGAATAGTAAACAGCACTAAAAATGAGTGCACCACAGCAGTGTGCAGACTCATGAGTGAATCTCTCAAATCTAAGACTTTATTAAAAGAACAAGACTCAAGAAAATTCAAATATAATGTTAAAATAGTCCAGATTAAAATATATTATTTGAGATTTCAAATCTACATGATAAAACTTTAAGGAAGAACAAAGATATTACTAAAGTCAGAATATGTTTATCTCTGGATGGAGAAAAAGAAAGACATTTAACAAAGAGGACATAGTATTTGCAAGGTAATGGCATTGTTCTATTTCCTAAGATTGATGAGTGTTTTTATGTTCCTTTTATTATTATTTAAATATACATATATACTATCTACTCCATTGTACAAATAATATGTTTCATGATAAAAGGTAACATAACAAAAGAACAGCACATATTGTTAGAAATATCTAACTTTTTTCTATAGAACAATTGGATTCTATTTGTTAAAAAGTAAAATATGTTTACAAAGATTCCATAAGTTTTATTTGAGAGAGATAATTTGAGAAAGTATAAAAGAAAATATTTAAAAGAAATGTAAAATTAGAAGGGATTAATTATTATAAGTTGTAATAGTTAAAGGACTGCAGTTCTATCCCTAGAATATGAAATTTAAAAACACTGGAATAGAATAGACTGGTCAGAAGTAGATCTTTTGGTTCATAAATAATTAATAGCTGGTAACAGAGGCAAGGCAACCTGGCGGGAAACTTGAATTATGTTCTAAGAACTGACTGAAGATGTGGCTAAGAAAATGTTCATTTCACATCATACACCAGGAAAAATTCTAGGTACATATTTAAAATTAAGTTGTGTTTTATTTTTTTTTTAAATTTTAATGTTTTTATTAGAGAGAGACAGAGCATGAGGATGGGAAGGGCAGAGAGAAGGGGAAACACAGAATCTGAAGCAGGTTCCAGGCTTTAAGCTGTCAGCACAGAGTCCAACATGGGGCTCGAACTCACAAACCGTGAGATCATGACCTGAGCCAAAGTTGGAGACTCAACTGACTGAGTCACCCAGATGCCCCTAAATTGTATTTTAAATGCTAGGAACTAGAAGATGAAACTTTATGAGAAGCATTGACATTTTGTACATAGGGTTATAAATATTATGAAAAGATTTTCATGCATGAAAACATATTAATATACAAAAAATTTAGGCTTTCTTATATAAAATAATCAAAAACAAATTTAAGAATATTCTGGAGAAATACTGGAGAAATATTTGATCATTATTTATATAAAGAAATTCTTGAAATTGATCATAAATTACTTTCAGTGTATATGTACTTAATATTAAGAGATTTTAATGTGGAAATCCAAGGAAACAACTTTATATGCACAGTGTAGTCAGCACAACAATTTTAAGAATACACTCAAAGGACATGGCAGATATGTCACACACACAAAGAAACTAGAAACCAAGCAAATAAAAAGATGTTCAGTCTTCTTAATTTTTTCCATGTAAAGAAATTTACATTAGTAAAAATAAGTAGTAATGATAAAAATCAGCATGGCAAAAGTATCATGAAATGGCACTAAAACATTACTGGTGTCATTACATTTTGGAAAGTTATTTGGTAATATTGTATCAAGTTTGATAAAAATATTTTTAACTAGTGAAATCTGGCCATGTGTAGCAACATGGATGGACCTTGAGGGTGTTATGCTGAGCAAAATTAGTCAGGCAGAGGAGGACAAATGTCATATGTTTGCACGTATAGGAGGATTAGGAGGAACTTAACGGAGGACCGTGGGGGAGAAGAAGGGGGGAAATGATGGGGGAGAGGGAGAGAGGCAAACCATGACAGACTCTTGAATGATGAGAACAAACTGAGGACTGATGGGTGTAGGGGGGGAGTGGGGAGATGGGCATGGAGGAGGGCACTTGTGGGGATGAGCACTGGGTGTTAGATGGAAACCAACTTGACAATAAACTATTTGTAAAAAAAATTAAAAAATTAAAAAAATATTTTTAACTAGTGACCAAATAATAAACTATCTGGATATCTACCCTAAAGAAATAGTAATCCAAAGTCTAGGAAAGAATCTTCAAGGATGAAGATATTAAAAGCTGTAGTATTTCTGATGGCATGATATTGGAATTTATCTAGATATCCAATAATGGGAAGGTGAAGTATATTCTCTTGATGCGATATTATTCCAGAAGTTACTTGATAGTTAAAAGACTATGTAGGAAACATAAAAAGTGCTTATGTTGTGATTTTAAGTGATTAAAGACCAGATGTAAAATTGTATACATAGTGATAAACAGTATAAGATGCATCAGATTACTGGAAGGAAATATAACAACATGCTGACAATAATTTATGAAGATGGTGGTATTCAGGGCATCTTTTCCATTTTTCAAAGATTTCTCTACTAAGGTTATATGGTCTTCATATTTAAAATATGTAAATATAAAGGTGTTGCTGATATCCAGAATTATATAAATCTATGCATATGGTATGGATGCACCTGTGTGAGTAGCACTCTACATAGAATATTTCTTGCAAATGTAAGAACTGTATCTGAATATGTTAATAATTATTTTTTCTGAATAACCTTGAACTGACAGAAATATAGAGAATGCCTGATGATAACCTAGTTGAACGTATTCCCTTAAATCTTAGCATGTCAAGTCATTGTGGCTTAATGATCATCAATAAGGCATTTTCTATGAGGCTTTGAGAAAGAGGGTTGCAGAATAAATATCCCGGAAAGACAATAATGTAGCAGCTTAGATAAACTGCTACAGGAATGAAGAAAGCATTCTACAAGGAAGTACTATGAATTGATGGAAATCTTTTGAGTATTGGTGTTCTCCTTAGCAAAAATAAACTCTGGTCTATGTTGCTGAAATGTTAACCCATACATGATTTAAGTTTATGTCTTCAAAGGAGAATAAGAAGGAGAGAGCAACCACAGTAAAAGGCGTCCAAGCCTTCTGGTTAATCTGCCATGTTTGCCAGGCCAACTCCATGTCTGTAATTCAACAGTCCCCTTTGTTGTATCAGTGATGACATGGCATCCACACACCACAGAGGTAAGGTTCACTCCAGATGCATCACTCATTATCTCTGCACCAACTTACGTGGGAAAACATTTCAAGGCTTTGGAAAGAACATAGGAATTCAATTTGAAGAAGTATTTTTAAATTATGTTATTTCAAAATTGAAAGGTCCTTGTCGGCTGCATTAGATATTTGCTTTACAATTTTTTTTCTAATATGTTAATTCAATACAAAGTAGATCCATCTTGCACTGCATCTGAAATTTTCTAAGAAAAACCCTAGAATACATGTAAAACTAGTATTATGGGAAACGTCTCTGGGCTTTTTTCTTTTTTGTGATATTTATAGACATTTTCAAAATGTATACAATATCTCATTTATTGTTTTTTACATTTATTCAGTACTCTTAGCTCTTCATAACCAAATTCAGTTCATCTGTACTTTGAAAATGAGCATTCATCCATCATAAAGTAGTTTATATAACACATATCATATGCATAGGGGATGTAGTAACAAATTAAAGAGACAAAGACCCTGCTTTCATGGCACTTAACATTTTAGTGGCAGTAGGAAAAAATGGAAGCTATACACTAAAAGCTATATAAATACAGTTTAAGTAGCAAATGCTGTGAAGAAAAGAATGTCAGGGATGGAGAAAGACCAGCTGGTCAGGGAAGAGCTCTCTGATTGGTGCCATTTGAGTAGAGCTCTGAATGATGTAATGTGAAGGAAGAATATTCTACGCAGAAGGAATAGCAGTTCAAGAGTACTGAGAGAAGTAGACCACACTGTCTATAGTAGAGCCAATGGGAGGGAGAGTAAGCACAGGTAAGTACAGAGAGTATGTGAGGTAAGTTACATAGATATTATTATGTTTTATTTTAATTTTTTTAATTTTTTAAATGTTTTTTATTTATTTCTAGGAGAGAGAGTGTGAGCAGGGGAGGGTCAGAGAGAGAGGGAGTCACAGACTGAAACAGGCTCCAGGCTCTGAGCTGGCAGTCAGCACACAGCCCGACGCGGGGCTCGAACCCACGAACCGCGAGATCATGACCTAAGCGAAAGTTGGACGCTTAACCGACTAAGCCACCCAGGCGCCCCGATATTATTATGCTTTAAATAAGACTCCTTGGGGCGCCTGGGTGGCTCAGTGGGCTAAGCGTCCGACTTCAGCTCAGGTCATGATCTCATGATTCGTGGGTTCGAGCCGTGTGTCGGGCTCTGTGTTGACAGCCAGCTCAGAGCCTGGAGCCTGTTTTCCAATTCTGTACCTTCCTCTCTCTCTGACCCTCCCCTGCTCACACTGTCTCTATCTCTCTCTCAAAAATAAATAAAACGTTAAAAAATTAAAAAAAAACAACTCCTTAAATGTTTCATATGAGCTCTCATTAGATACAAAAATATTCTCAAAGAAACAAAACTTCATGCTTTTACGTATTTCTTGAGGTGGGGTGCAGTTGACATATAAATAATGGGTGTTTTATTCTCACCATGCTCAAACGATCATTCCCAACATGTAGCATGGTGCACTTATGACATACAGTCTGGTGCACACAGTAGGTATACACCTGACTAAGATTTTGCTGCACGGGAAGGGAGGAATGCCCACATGCCATCTGACAGTTTTGAAGTGAGACATCTCCACAGCAGTTGGAGACACAAAGACACTGGTGTTAGAGAAAAAAGACATATATTTCTAAATAAGTCAGGGATTCTTTAACTTTTATTTTCATCAGAGCTGCAGCCGGTCATTCACTGGAGATTTGAACCCTGCCAAACAGTCCCACCCCATGCTCATTTGGAAAGGCTTGCAAACATACTCCTCTCCACATCCGGGGCTCGGAAGGAAGTATAACCCTGGGAGCTGCCAGTATGTATACACTCGATTCAGTACTTTTATCTGAACATGAGACCAGTCAGGGAAAGAGAAACAGATTTTAACATTTGTTTCTCTAATATAGGGGTGGGGATTACAGTTCTACATTCGCTTCACTGAATTTCATTTAAACCATGTTAAATAGAAGACAGAGAAAACAAAATGTCATGCTATGTATGTTTGGGGACTTTACAAAATATGTATAATTTTTGGAACTGTGTCATAAGTCTACTTATAAAGGACACTTGGAGTATCATCTGAGTGTACTTCATTTCATCATTCTTTACTGATGATTGTGTTATTTGTTAAGATGTTAAAGGAGCATTATGTAGTTTTGTTAAGTTACATAAAACTCCTTGAGATACAGCGTAATAAATGTATCCTAAAATATACTGTGCAAACTGTCCATATTTCTCTATCATTAAAAAGTAAGATGTAATTCATGTTCAGTCCAAGTGATTAAGCAAACTTGACATTGAAAACCACCTTTGCCTTTTTATACCCTGATATTAGTACCCTTCAGAGCCAGAACAACTGTCAAGCTTGGGACTTACTTAAAAACTATGCCACAGCCATGGCAGTGTTGTAGAAAATTTACTTCTGGATAGAAAATGTATTAAACATTAAAATGAGGACAAATTGGGATATTGCATAAATTACATTTTTAACAAATACAGCTTTGTCTGCAATAAAAATTAATGTTTAAAAGACTATACAATCTTTAATTTTGTACTTATTTGCTCCACTTTCTGCTTGTATGCTATTAACCATTTAATAAACCTATTTATAACCTAAATAATTTATCTTACTTCATTTTGCATAGATATAAAATATCTCTGAACACAAGAGAAACCCAAAAAGCCAACTATGGTGAATTAGAAATTACTTCAAGGAAGTGTGAACTCTGAAAAGATGGGAATTATTATACTTCATATTGTTTCCCTAATAAGCTTAAATCATCCTAAAACTTTATCCATTTTATCCTCATAGATTCCTTGAGAAGGTCTGGGAAAAGGCATTATTATCTCTAGTTGAGTAAGAAGGAAATTCAATGTGACATTTACTGGTATTTTATTTTAAATTTACTACTATTATTAGTAGTGGTTGAAATGAATTTGATGTATTTCAGAATGAAAAGCATTACAATCCATGAAGAATATTTCTACACTAGAGATAAAAATAAAACAAGGAGTTAAAATGTAAAAACTCAATGGAAAAGCTACTTGAAAGAGGTGAGCTTATTAATTTTTTTCTTCCCATGTGCTTGGTCTATCTTTTTCTGTCTTTTATTTGAATTCAACCTGCTTTCTTGTCTTTAAGAAAAGACCTTCAGGCTCCCTTCTTATAAAAGGTTTCAGAGAAGTTTTAAGGAGGGATTTGAGAGAGGAGATGATTTTCAATAATGGGCATGAAATAGGAGAGTGTTTTTAGAGTTAAGTATAGTATGGAAAATTTCAATCTCAAAAGTGGGAATATGAAACTATATGCTATATGTTTAAATCATTTCTAACAAGGATAATAATTTAAAATTTTTAATGTGATTTTACTTTTTTTTTTTCCTTGCTTGGTACATGACCTTCACTCTTTTGGCCTAAGGCATCCATCTCTCTCAGTTTGTATGTAAAGAAAATAGGGATAGAGAGGTATATCCAGCTTTTGAAAGTTGAAATAGAATTAAGCAGTAAGACAGGTTATTATCTTGAAAGACAATTTTACAGATTTGTTTATTTCCCACTTTGTCTAACAACCAAGCCTGTATGACCTATGCTCATAGAATTCTCCCAGAGTAGAGGAAGTATCTCTGGCCACCATTAAAGCTTAATGTATGTATGGGAAAAGAAGGGTAAGAAAAGAAAAGCCCACCCTTTTCAATTTTGGAGATTTTCAATTTGGAGTAGAAAAAGGAAATAGGAATGCAATGGAAAATAATTAAGGTTTTCCTTCTCTGGGCTATGTGAAAGTAAGAGTCATGTTTAGGGTAGAAAGGAACCCTTTCTTCCTCCTCTCCTACCCAACCCTGTACTCATCTACCTGTACCCCCCACCCCCCTCCGCCATACACACCTCTACTTCTTATTAGACAGTCTGAAAGGAGGTTCCTTTGAAGACTAGCTTAGACCAGTCAAAAGTCAATTTGGCTGGTCAGTGTGTCCAACCAAAGGAAGACCCTGAGATTTTGCTTTCCCGAGCCACCCTTGTTTCCAGATTTAGCTGTGAGTTTGGCTGTGGAACTTGCCAAAAGTTCCTCATTGGAAAGTGCCTCATTGTCTTGAGAATAATGCACTGAACTATGGGAAAGAAAAGATGGCTTAATTTAAAAGAGTAGTATTAGAAATGAAGATATAATGTCAAAACATATTAAGGGGCTTGAATCAACAGGATTTGATGGTAAGAGAAAAAGGAGTCCTATATCATTTTTAAGATCTTTGGAAGGAGTGGTGGCATGAAAGGTGGAATGAGGGATGCAGAAGGAAGACCACTTTGGAGGTTGACAAATTCACTTTGGAGATTTTAGTTGGAGATGCTTAAGTAACATAAAAATGGCCTATGGGTTTATGGTTCAGGAAATATCTGATCTAGACAGATAGATTTGGGAACCATCATAGCAGAAATGACAATCAAAGTCTATGGTGTGAGCAGGACAAGCAAGTAGAATATGGAGAGCAAAAGAAGTATATCTTGAATAATTCTGGGAAACACCAATATTCAAGGGGAAAAAAGGAGAGACAGATGCCTTTGAAGGAGACAAAGAAGGAAAGGACCAAAGAAGGCAGACAAAAACCAAGAAGAAAAGGGATCACAAATGCCAGGGAAGAGAGACTGAAGAAAGAGATGGTGGTCAACAGGTCAAATTCTGCTGTTAAGTAAGTGTTAAATGTTAAGTAAGATAAGAACGGAGAGTTGGATTTAGCAACTCAGAGATTGTAGGTGACCTTGGTGGCAACAGTTTCAGCCGAGTGTTGGGAGGCAGAAAACAGACTGTGGTGAGTTAAGGAGTTAATTTAAAATGAGAAAAGTGGAACAGTGAAAGTAAATCATTCTCTTATAGGATTTGACAGAAAAGAGAAGAAATTTAGGGAGAGGTTTCAGCAAACATACAGTTTGTAGGGAAAAGGCTATGAGAGAGGGAGAAATTAAAAATACCAGCAATAGAACATAACTGATAGAGTAAAGCTCCTAAGAAGATAGGAAAGGACAGGTTCTAGCATTTCTAGAAAGATTCCCTCTAGGAAAGAGGAGATACACCTCCTCTACTGTGTTGGTTGAGGAACAATTTAGGAATAGGTGCATGTTATTTTTTGGTCATGGTATCGAATAACTAGAGAAACATGACCTCATTGGAAAGGCTTGAGCTGGTGCTCAAATAAACATGAGTCGAGGCACCTGGGTGGCTTAGTCGGTTAAGCGTCCAACTTTCGCTTAGGTCATGATCTCGCTGTTCGTGGGTTCGAGCCTCGCGTCGGGCTCTGTGCTGACTGCCAGCTCATAGCCTGGAGCCTATTTCAGAGTCTGTATCTCCCTCTCTCTCTGACCCTCCCCTGCTCACGCTGTCTCTCTCTCTCTCCTAGAAATAAATAAAAATATAAAAAAAAAAAGAAACATGAGTCAACGACATTATTTGATGAAGAAGAGGCAGTTTCTACTCATCTCAAAACTGAGATGTTAAATAGCCAAGACTCTATGCTAACATGGATCTTGGGCAGGGAACTAAAGAGAACTAAATGTTCCCTTCACAGTAGTTCCCCAAGCACCATTTTACATTCCCACCAAGAACAGATATGTGACTAGTTTTCCATATCATTGCCAGCATTTAGTGATGGAAGTCCCCTTTCTTGTCCTCTCTTCCCCAGAAGTTCCCTTCACTTCTTCCACTTCTAGATGGTGGGCCCATTACCATAGCCTCTGGACAGCCTTATGCTGCAAGAGACTTTCCTCACACGCAACCCTGTCTAAGTCCTGTCCAGCTCAAGTTTGTGTGTGCTACTATCACCACATGATCATATATTTTTCCTTGATCAGCCCCCAAATACCTCAGTCCCCCTGCACTGAGCCCCCCAGATATTTCCTTCCCTCTTGTGCTTTGAAATGTGCAGACCATTCTAAGAGTATGGTCATCTCTTGGAACCCATGGCATGGTATTTCTAGTCAGAATATACCTAAATGCCTAAGACTGACTCTTCGTGGGATAATGAGATTGTGTGAGCTCTGCTGCTTCTCTTTCCAGAATCTCACTGTTATACACTTATACATGTGATACTAGTAAAGTGTGTGTTTAAGCTCACTTTAAAAAATAGAACAAGTTAGTCTTTTAATAAAAGTTGAATATCCTCAACATTAGAAATTTTGATATTTTATAACATCAAGTAATAATAGGTTGAAGCTTTTAAAATACTGACTGTACTGAGGACATACTCCACTTGTCAAAGCTACTTGAAATAATGAAAATGGATTTTGCTAGAACACTGTAGAATCTTGATGAAATGTTTATATTTTATCCTTTACTTGTACTTCCCTTTGTACTTGGTAGATAGTTTTTTCAATATGGAATAGTAGTGCTCTGTGTTTCTGCTCACGCCATGGAGAACGGAATGACAGGAAGAAATTTGTGACCATCATTTGATTGTTTTCCTGATTTTCACTATTGTTTTTAATTTTGAATTAAGGTAATGAAATATGTTGCTTGTTCATTTGCATAAAGCAATACATAAGTTAGTATTCAGGTGCCAAATAGTTTATTCACATAGTGATGCACTTTCTTGTTACATGCATAGCTGCTGTTCCATTAGTACTGATCAAAACACCACGTTTACTGTTTATATCCAGCTGACAAAGAATTAACAAACATAGCATAGATTTTCAGTGAAAAACAGAATAAGGGTTTCTCAACCTTAGCTCCCCCATATATACATACTGTACTTATCAAGAGTGGATCATAACCTTCTGATAATAATCTGCACATTAATGCCTCTTCCAATTGTGAAGTAGTAAGGAAATAAGGGAAAATTTTTGCGGATGGCTCTCATACATTGACAACAAAGTGAGAGGATAATTGTGTCTCGTGTGAGCTCAGTGTGGAGCATGCTATACATGTCGGCCAGTCATTCTCCCTATTCACTACAGTGCTAACTAAATGGATTTATGAACCAAATGCCATGATGACAGCATGTAAATTATTTTTGTCTTAAATAACATGGGCCTCCCCTTGCCAGTGATGTACTAACAATAACATTAGATGAGTACCCAACCTACCCAAATCAGACCAATGTTAAATCTCCATTAAGATATCATTTTCTAGGTAGACTAGCCAGCTAATCACAGAAGATTGATTACAATGAACCCTGCCTATCACAGAGGTTGCAGAGACTAATCTCCATTGACTTTCCTACAAGCAAAATTTTTGCCATCAGCGTCATTTGTGGACATGTGAGATAGCTTTATCTATTGACATGGTGTCCCACTCAACATTGCTTCTGATCAAGGAATGTATTTTTATAACAAAAAATAGTGAGGCAATGGGTTAATATCCATAGGATTGACTGCCTTACCATGTATTCAAGCACCAAGAAGCAGCTGGTTAATAAGATTGGGAAGTATTTTATTGAGGAGCTAACTTCATGAAAAGATAAAAAAAAATTGATAAACCTTTAGCGAAACTAAGAAAAAATACTCAAATAAATAAAATTATACATGAAAGAGAAAACATTTTAACTGATACTACAGAAATAAAGGATCCTAAGGGACTACTGCAGATAATTATATGCCAACAAATTAGAAAACATAGAAGAAATGGATAAACTCCTAGACACATATAACCTGCCAAGACTGAATCATAAAGACATAGACTATCTGAACAAACCAATAACATGTAAGGAGATTGAATCAGCAATCAAAATTTCCCAAGAAATAAAGCCCAAGACCAGATAATTTCGCTGGTGGGTTATACTAAACATTTAAAGAATAATAATACAATTCTTTTCAAACTATCCTGCCCCCTCAAAAATAAGATGAAGAGGAGGGATTATTTATAAACTCATTTTACAAAGTCAGCATTACCCTGATTTTAAAGCCAGATAAGGTCATTACAAGGAAAAAAAAACCACAATAAACTGATACCTTTGTGAATATAAAAGTAAATATTGTCATCAGTACGTTAGCAAACCAAATTCAACAAAATATTAAAAGCATTATGCACCATGATCATGTGGGATTTATCCCTGGATGCAAGGATGGTTCAACATATGTTGAAAACTTCCCTTCTAAGATCACAAGCAAGACAATGGTGCCCACTTTCACCATTCCTATTCGACATAGTACTGGAAGTATTAGAACAATCAAGTAGGAAAAAGAAATAAAAGGTATCCAATTCAGAAAGTAAGAAGTGAACTGATTCCATGTGCAGATAAGATGATTTTATATAGAGAAAATACTAAATTCCCACCCAAATACTGTTAGATCTAATTTTAAAAAATTCAATAAATTCATAGGATACAAAATCAACATAGAAAAATTAATAGAAGTCTAATAATTATGGATTATCTGAGAAAAAATAAAGAAAACAATCTCATTTACAGTAGCATCAAAAACAATACATTTGAAGGTGCCTGGGTAGCTCAGTTGGTTAATCTGACTTCGGCTCAGGTCAGGTCATGATCTCACAGTTCCTGAGTTTGAGCCCTGTGTTGCTCCAGAGCCTGGAGCCTGCTTCAGATTCCATGTCTCCCTCTTTCTCTGCCCCTCCCCTGCTTGTGCTTTCTCTCTCTCTCTCTCTCTCTTTCTCTAAAAATAAATATACATTGAAAAAAAAACAATACATTTGACTCAAGAGGTGAAACAGCTCTACACTGAAAATTGTTCTGACATTGGCGAAAAAAAAACTGAAGAAGACACAAATAAGTAGAAATGTATCCTGTGTCACAAGTTGGAAAAACTAATATGTTAATATGTATATACTACCTAAGGTCATCTTATAGATGTTAAACAATCCCTATTAAGATTCCAATGTCATTATTTAGAAAAATAGAAAAAAATTTCTAAGGTTCAAACAGAACCCTAAAAAACTCTGAATAACCAAAGCAATCCTGTGAAGGAAGAACAAAGCTAGAGGTATCACAATTCCAATTTCAAGCTATTTTACAAAGCTATAGTAATCTAACTAGTATGGTACTGCATAAAAGCAGAAACACAGACCAATGGAACAGAATCAAGAGCCCAGAAATAAAACCCTTAACATATAAGGCCAACTAATACTTGACATGGAAGCCAGCAATACTTAATGGGGAAAGGTTAGTCTCTTTAAAAAATGGTTTTGAGGAAACTGAACAATCATATGCAAAAGAATGCAGTCGGACCCTTACATTGCATCATACACAAAATTCAACTCAAAATAGATCAAAGGCTTAAATGTAAGACCTGGACTATAAAACTATTGAAAGAAAATATAAAGTATGTCTTTATGAAAGACCACAAAGATTTAACTGAGCAAAAGACTTAACGAGGTGACAATGTTGCTTTTCCAAAAGAATCCCAAAGTGGCTGATTTTTGAGAAAGAGGAGATAAACATTCAAAGGGAGAGATAGATGAATACCCCGTATATGATTTTCCCAAGGGAAAGAGTCATACAGCTGTGTTTTTGAAATGCATATGTGAGTGTGGTGGGTTGGGAGTGGGGTGACAGCTCTCAAAGGTGGCTCATGAGACAGGATAGCTGGCTGGCCATGGATGGACTGATACTTAACAACCACAAGGAGAACCATTTGGAAAGAGGTAGACTTAAAAGAGCATTGTAAGAAGCTTTCCATATAATTCACTGCAGACCTTTACCTCTCTAAATTAGCCAGAATTCAGTCACAAAAATCACACTAGTTTTTTAAATCAGATAACTTACTATAAGAAATTGGTTAATCAATTAAGGTTAAGTTGTTGGAGGTTAAATATTAGTTAGGTATTAGAGGACCGGCAGCTTCAAATGGGAACTCGAAGCAACACAGATCTAGCAGGCTTAGAAACAGCCGCTAGCCCTAAGTTTGTCCATTCTTAACAAAGGGAGATGGATGAGATTTTTAGAACCTAGAAGCCTACAAGAGGTGTCTCAGGGATCCAACCAGAGCTGAGACCCAGACTTCTGAGGGATGGACACTATTCAGCTTGTGCTCACATTTTAGAATCCATGAGGTTGATTCTAAGAATGGCAGAAGAATCCTAAAAGTGGAACATATTGTTTCTAGAATCAGAGGGAAGAGCCATTGGTGAATGACAGACACAGGAATAGCAAGCAAATAGAAAGGAGCAAGTTCTTTCTTCCCTCTCCTGTCTTTTAGCTTCTCCCTGGTACCCAACAATTGGCCAAGCATAACAGGGAGCCATATGGCAAAGGAGAAATGTAATTTGCAGAGTATCAGCCCAGCATCACAAAGCCAACTAGAGAAGATGAGGTAGAACTGAGAGAAAACTGCTTAGCCACTAACCCACCCCCATCAAAGGACCTGTGGTAATGACATATTGTTTTGCAAAAGCTTTCTAGATTCAGATTTGTAATTCCAAGATGTGTGAATGATCAGAAAGTTCTCAGGATAACCTAGCTATTAGAGTTTTAAGCACAGATGAACACCTCTGTATGCTGTAGCTTTAACTGACTAAGGAATAAAAAATTCCTGAGTACAGTATATTTTAGACGATATGATAATTCGCCATCATTCTCTCTCAGTGGTATTGTATAATCCTTACCTGGAGGAGGACCATTCAGTCAGATGCAGTGCTGGTTTCTCTTCCTAAGAGCAGCTTTCTCCTTTTGACAAAGTTTGTGCTTCCCTATCAGACAACTGGATAAAGTGCAAGGGCACATACGTATGGTGATTAGGGTTGACCCTTTCCCCCATAAGTCCTCCCAGAGTGTGCATCTGAATCCTTATGAAAGCTACATATTGACCCAGAGATTTTGTTCTATATCAGGGGTTGCCAAGGTGAAGGACAAAAACCCCTCTGGTGGTTCATGTGAATATATTCGTTAGTGCCAAGATCCAGCTTTAACCTCACTTGCGGGATGCTGACCGGAGCCTCAGCATTCACAGACAGTCCAGTCCGCTGTCTCCCAAACCTGGATGTGCCTCATTTGACTGTCCCCTCCTATCTGCCCCCTCTTCCCTGTATGTTTTAGGGTCCCTGGCTTACCTCGCTGCAGCCCTTCCATGATCTTTTCTTATCCCTCAATTGTTACTTCAGCTGTCTGGCCTTGACTTCCTTTCTTTAATACTCTGTGTTTCAACTTGGGTTCCAACTGCTTCTTTGTGCTCAGCCCTTTCTTTCCCAAACAACTGCACAGCCTGAACCTTAGTGCACAGGGTCCCATTTCATCAACCCACCCCCCACCCCCTACCATGTATGTTCACACAGCTTCTACCTCCTCCGCATTTCCAGAATCCCTTTGTCAGTATTTGTGGTGGATGGTCTCTGTGAGTCTACAGATACCGCAGCTTCATTATCTCCCTGTTGATCTCAGATTCCCTGGCCTCCAATTTCCTCTCTTCTTTCTTCTCTTTTATGCAATGTTCCCTTCCCAACTTGTCTCTTCCAGATGTTGAATGGATAATTAGAAGGGCCAGCTGCACCTCCCTCTCTCTTTTTTTTTTTTGACCTTTCTATATACTTTATTTATCTATCTATCTATCTATTTATTTATTTATTTTACAAATAGTTTATTGTCAAGTTGGTTTCCATGTAACACCCAGTGCTCATGCACCTCCCTCTCTTAACGTCTTCTTCCTTTCTGGTATTCTAGGCCCTGGAATCTTGACGGCCAGCCCCAGACCACCTCTCTAGGTTCCACTTTGACAACTGAAATCTTCCTCCCTCAGCTCTAAGAGCCACTCTTCCATCTGGAGTTGTGGCCCTTCCTACTTTCACATCTACATTTTTATTTTTTAACTTATTTTAACTTAAATTTATTTAAGAATACAAATCATCCTACTTAAAGAATATCATTAAATAAACTAGAAGTGTAGGTATACACACAGGGTTTAAGTTTGGAAAATATTCTCCTGAAGGTTTTCAGAAGATTAGAAGGATGAGTCCTTGGGTTCTTGCTGCCCTGGACTTCTCTAATAAGAAACATGCTGTTTTCAAGATTCTAAATAAGATTGCACTTGAGAAAGTAATCCCTCAGGGGAAAAGATGATCTAGAGGGCTTTGATAAAGTTGTTGATGCTATTTGGTAGTAGTTGCAATTTGTCTGAACTCACTTTCAGGGCAAAAGGGAGACTGAGGCGCTGGCCAGGGCTACAGCCTTGTAGGTATGTAGGGGATATAGGTGATACAGCGATGAGGCAAAAGAGTCAGGAGCCAAGAGTTACTGCACATCCTACACAGCTGTAGTGGAGACAGGGATCCAAAACAGTTGGCAGAGAGAAACACATACACTGGGCAGAAGTGCCAGAACTCCAGAGAACACAGATCACAACACGAAGGCTAAGGATGGTGAGAATTGGTACTACCTGGTGCTCCGCAGCACTAAAGGGTCATCACAGTTACTTTCCTTGGGCTGCTGCAGTCCCAGCCTTCCCTCTATTGGGAAGAAGCTGTTAGGAGTTTGGAGGCCACACGGTTACAACCACCAACAATAGCAATTTTGGTAACAGCCAAAAGAAACAAAGCATGTAGGGAAAACCCATTGAATATAAGAAGGCTTTGTCACTCATTCATGGTTTACTGAATAAAACAGCTCTTCATTTGTTAAAGTTTCCAAGGTGCTTTCCAGAAGTGGAGAAACTGGTGAGGCAAATGGTATAATAGTAGTTTCTAGTGTTGTGATCCACGCACTATTGGTTATGAAGTGATTCTTCTCTAACCTTCTGAGAAACAGCTGAAATGTCCAGTCACTAACAGTATCAGAAAGCAAGTACCAAGGAATTCAGCAAAGCTCTCAAGTGAAAACTATTGTAAAATGTTGCTTCTGTTCTCTTTTTCCTCCTCCTCCCCCCATCTTCACCCAAAGTGAGAACTTTGGCATCTTTTGACTTCTTTCCTCTCTCTGCCTTCACCTTCACATCAATATTTTATTTCAGAAAATTTAATGCTCACGTCTGTACGTTTTTATCAAAAATTATATCAAAAAATTTATCAAAAATTCCCTTTCAGTATAGAGTATAATCCATGTTGACCATTCCCAGACATTTAATTAACTATGTTATTTATAGCTATTTGTTGATCACCGCTCTTTCTTCCCATCTTTTATTATGCAGTTTTGGTTCTGGTGTTTTGCTTGTTTGTTTGTTTGTTTTGGTTAGTTTGTTAATATTTCATCATTATTTTCGCTGGAAAGCTCACCTAAAAATGTATTCGAAACTCTGAACTTTCTTTTACTCTCACTGCTAAGTAATATCATGGGTGGGTTCAGTCATTCTTTCAAGTACTAGTAGACATTATTCCACTGTCTTTTAGCTTCAAATTTTGCAGATGAAAAGTGTGATGCTTTTCATTTATGGATTACTTGTTTGTGAGATTTTTCTCTTTTTTTGGATTTCAAAGTGCTTCCAGGACATATATGCATCTTTTTTCATGTAGTATGCCCATAACAATCAGTAAGCCCCTCTTGCATTTTCTCTTTTTTTTAAAAAAATATATTTATTAACTTTTGAGAGAGACAGAGACAGAGCATGAGTGGGGGAGATGCAAAGAGAGGGGGAGACACAGAAGCTGAAGCAGGCTCCAGGCTCTGAGCTGTCAGCACAGAGCCTGACATAGGACTTGAACCCATGAACTGCGAGATCATGACCTGAGCCGAAGTCAGAGGCTTGACAGACTGAGCCGCCCAGGTGCCCCTTTGCCTTTTTTCTTCTGACACTAATCTTTTGATGTTCCAGGTCATTAATTTGGTTATCAACAGTGATCATCCTTTACTCCAATTTAATTTTAATAATAGCCATCCTAACAAGTATGAGGTAATCCCACAGTAATTTTGATTTGCATTGCACTGATGATTGATGGTTTTGGGCACTTCCTCAAGTACCTATTGGCCATTTGTATGTCTACTTTGCATAAATTTCTATTCAGGTCTTTTGCTCACATTTTAAATGGCGGAATAGCAAATATGAGGGGTGTTTTTGTTTGTTGGTTTGGGTTTTTTTTTTTTTTTTTGCTATTGAGTTAGAGGAGTTTCTTTATATATTTTGGATATTAGCTTCTTATTAGATAGGTGGTTTGCAAATATTTTCTCCCAAACCACCGATTGTCTTTTCATTTGATTGATGGTTCCTTTGCCTGTGGGGAAACATTTTGGTTTAATACAGTCCCACTTGTTTATTTTTGCTTTTCTTGCTTTTGGTGTCAGATTCATAAAATCATTGCCAACACCAATACCAAGGAACTTTTCTACCATGCTTTCTTCTAGAAGTTTTATAGTTTCAGATCTTACATTTAAGTTTCTAATCCATTTGAGTTTTTCCAACACGTGAAGGCGATCTTTTCCTTATTTTGTATTCTTGGTGCCTTCATTGAAGATTAGTCGACAGCATATGCAGAGGTTTATTTCCAGTCTCGCAATTCGGTTCCATTGGTCTATGTATCTGTTCTTATGCCAGGACCACACTTTTTTGATTGCTAAAGCTTTGTGATATATTTTGTAGTAAGGAGGTATAAGGTCTCCAGCTTTGTTCTTGTTCAAGATTTCTTCAGCTAAGTTCAGGATTTTGATATCAGAATATCTTTATGTACTTTATAAATTCCTAAATGAAAGTCAAGCTATCTCTATTGTCCAAGTGTCCATGTCCATTTGAGGCAGTAAATTAAAGTACTTAATAGACAGAACTAGAGTTTGGCCATGTGGCTTTAAATCTTGACTTCAGCACTAAGTAACTATGTGAACTTGAGAAGTTATCAGCCTTCACTTGAATTAGTGTCTTTATCTTTCAACAGGAGATAAGAATGATACCTTTCTCTTAATGCTGCTGTAAAGATGACCTATGAATGGCCTAAAATGCTTGGCATATAGTAAGGGCTATATGAATTTTACTGTAATGTGTCCTTATACTCACTTTTAGGCTTTCATACATCAATATACCTCTTGTCCAAGGGAAAGAATCCCAGGGTTATTTAAATACACACACCTGAACAGAGACTACCTTGACTGAGTTAAGATTCTATGTCCCAAAATGACAAATTCGGGTAAGCTCTCTGCTGAAAGAATTTGGAACTACTTAGATTTATTTCTGTTTGTGTTATATGTTACAATATTTAAAAAATTATATAAACATATTAAAATAGTCAATTTTCCCTCTGCCCCCCTCCCCCCCTAAAAAATAGAAAGGAAGAGTTACTTCCCATCAATAACTTTGGCTTTTAGAAAACCTGTACCTTTGGGGGTTTTTTTGGTTTTTTGTTTTACATTTATTTATTGTTGAGAGAGTGCAAGCAGGGAAGAGGCAGAGAAAGAGGGAGGCACAGAATCTGAAGCAGGGTCAAGGCTCTGAGCTGTCAGCACAGAGCCTGACGCGGGGCTCCAACGCACAAACTGAGATCATGACCTGAGCCAAAGTCGGATGCTTAAGCGCCTGATCCACCCAGGCACCGCAGGGAAAACCTATACTTTTAAATGAAATACTGTAGTGGTAGGCTTATCACTTATAAGAGAAATATTGAAACCTACTGCGGACAAATTTTAAAAGGCTTTTACTTATTTGCCTAAATGCTCAGCATACATCCATTTCTTCTGTGAGAAACCAAGGTTAGGTTGCAGTAGACACTACTACTGGAAAAAATATTCTCTATGGAATTACATTCTCATTGGCAAAATTCAACAAAGGCTAAATGGCCTTTTATTGGGAAAGCCTTCTGGAACTCTGCACGCTTAAGAAATTTTTGTTATGTATTTGTTGAGTACTTAATTGGGAATACAATTATTGTTTTGTACTTTCTGATTCACATCAAATTGCAAAGATAGGAAGATATCTTCTGGTTTAGTGAATTTAAGCATAATTTTTAAAGAAATGGCCATAACTGGTATATGAATGTTTACAATAGTACACATTTCTCAAACTTGTCTCTATTTGTAACGGCAAACTTATCAAACGGAACCTGACTTGGTACCCGTATATGTTTAACAAGCAAAAGGAATGAATTTGGATTGAAGGTGGAGTGGAGGATATAATTTGTAGTAGTTCCTTTTTGCTTGGGCTCATCTTTGCTCAGTTTCCCAACTCTCTGACCACTGGTTTTTGAACAAAACTAGGCAGACAACTGTGTGCTTTGCTGAACAAAGGTCTTAATGACAGAGAGCCCTGGATTAAAACAGTGGATTACAGGGCCCTCCCGGGAGGGCCGCATCACTCTATGAAAACAGACCACTCTCTAAAACTTAGTTTTCCTACATGTGAACTGAAAAGGGCGTCCACAGAATTGGGAAACAGGACATAAATACAGTTTTAAACTGTGTTAGGTTTCCAAATAATATGTTTGGTTGTTTTCTTCAACTTCCAGACATTTAAAGCATTTAAAGTTATTAATATATTTGTCTTATGTGCAGCAACTTTTTAGATACCACAAAAATGGCATCTAACTATAGAATCTGGAGATTTATGTTATATTATTATCAACAGCATTTTATAATTTTTATGGAACCATTTGATCCGCTGAATCTTTGAGTATCTCTGTAGTATATTTCCTTCAACCATCTCTATACCCAGAATGTCCTCTCATTATTAAACATTAACTTTATTTTCCTTCAGGTTTTTAAAAATATTGTTTTATCTGTTACATTGAACTCTGTACTTGAAATTTATCAAATATAGTATGAAGTAAGAATCAACAACGTGTATTTTCTAAATGTTCCCAATAGCATTTAAAAAAATAATCCATCCATTTGCCATTGACTTGTGAAGGTTCCTTTATCATTTTTAAGCTCCCATAAATCTTTATCCCATTTCTTTTAGTTTTTATGTCTCAGTTTTCCCTAATTTCTTTTTTTATTGTAAAGCAACAAGGTACTTGTGGAAATTTTGGGGAAAATACACAGAAAAACACAAAGAAGAAAATGAAAATTCCCCATAAACATTAAAATTTTGGCGAAATGTCTGCTAGTCATATGTATATTTTTACAAAGGATACTGTTATGTTTACAAAGGAACAGCCCCAAATCAGGCTCAAGTAAACAAAGATGCTTTCTGAAAAGGATGAATGTTCCATAGCATGAAACATAGATGTAAATTTAGGTACAAGAGTCTAGAGGGAGAAGCAGGGGCAGTACATAAGAGCAGAGAAAAGAGCCTGTAAATCTGTAAATATGAGGGAACAGGAGAAAGCAAATTAAAAACGCCCGTGGCCATGTACTCTAAAAATGCTGGGAGAACAGAAATGTCTAGTAAAACATTTTTAAATTGTCCACTGAGCTGTTTTCCCTGTAAGATCTTCAGTAAAATCTATACTTTTCACTAACGTTGTTGTTTGACAAGATTCTTTAGGCAGTGGTCTTCATATTTTTGGTTTATGTGCTTTAGAATACTATTTGAAAGATCGTGAGAGCATTTTTAGGTTCACATCAGACTTTTTTTATCATGTGTACGTAGCTTAAAAACATTTAATTTCTGACAAGTAGCAAGTATTGACATTTTAAAATAGAACTATGATTTATTATACCTCATAAAGCCTAAGTATAATAGCAGCTTGATACCTACTATCATCCACTAAAAAAAAGTCATGAGGATCTTCTTTAGCAATGACGGTGGTAGTAGGAAAAGAATCCAAAATATTTCTCAACTTATTTTCAGACAGACCTGTGTTATGAGAGAATACACATTAAAGGAAGTGAAGACCTGGAAGTGAATTTTCTTAAAGATATCAATGCCCTTGGGGCACCTAGGTGGCTCGGTTGGTTAAGCATCCAACTCTTGATTTTGGTTCAGGTTATGATCTCATGGTTTCTGAGTTAGAGACCTGCACTGGGATTCTCTCTCACCCTCCATCTCTGCCCCCTCCCCCTGCTCCTCTCTCTCTCTCTCTGTTTCCCTCTTGTAGCAAGAAACTTAAAAAACTGTGTCCTCTTGTAGCAAGAAACAAGACAACAAAGAAGACAACCGACAGAAGAGAGAATAAATCCTTCTTTTCTTTCTCCTCTCCTCCCTTTCCTTTTTTTCTCCCTGCTAAAATGAGCACACACTGTACATACAATTTTGAATCTTAGAATTTCAACATAGCGTTATTTTAGGTTAAGTTTCTTCGGGTATGTTCTAATCATATTATTCTATCATTACTGTATACTATTATTTATTTATTTTTCAATCTTGAAACATTAATCTAGATGTCTGCCAGGGATTTGGGTGGAGTCTGTTCAGATTTTGGAGTATATAATTATCAAGTCTTCTACAGATCTGAATTCTGTTATGCGCCACTTCAAGTTATTAAGTTTGTGGTTTCTTACCATCTCACTTAGGGTTCATAGTGGAGCTTCCCCAGTCCAGAAAACCAACCACAAAGTTGGAGTTCTTGCCCATTGCAGTGGCACTCTTTCTAGAATAAATATTTTTCAAATTTTCACCTTTTGATATTTTCTGGTGCCTTCAACTGGTAGTTTTTTAGTATTTTTGCCCATGTTTATAATTGTTTATTTCTGTAAGAATCCCCTGACTTTTTCTTGCCACTATTATGGAAATTTTGCCCATGTCAGTGTTATTTGATTATTTAAAAAGGGTTTGCTAATTTAATAAAGTGAAATTTACTGCTTTTTAAATATTGTAATTCAGATTACTGGTACAAGTGAGCATTTTCTGTGTGTTTTTTGGCTATTTATATTTCATCACTTGTAAATTACCAGCTCATTTCTTTTAACTATTTTAAAATTCTGTAGTCTTATTTTTTCCTTATTGATCTAGGTTCTTACTCAGGGCAGCTGGGTGGCTCAATTAGTTAGCCATTTGACTTTTGATATCGGCCTATGTCATGATCTCACGGTTCGTGAGTCCCAGCCCTGTTTCAGGCCATTCTTGGGATTCTCTCCCTCTGTTTGCCCCTCCTCTGCTCTGTCTCGCTCTGTCTCTTACTAAATTAATAAACTTAATAAAAGGAAGAGCTCTTATTCAAGTATTATCACTATGCCAAATTGTTTGAAAATATACTTTTCTGTTAGTAATTTACCTTTAAGTTTCTTTATGATATGATTAACATATAAATTGATTTTTAAAGGAGTAACACCTTTACAAATTTGAATCTTCTTATCTAGGGACTCAGTTTATCTTTTCATTTATTTGAATTGGTGTTTGTCTATCCTGCTAATAGAGTGAATTTTAGCATGGGTCTCATTCTTTACATTTGTAATGTTTCCATTATTGATATTGCTAGATATCTTCATAATGTATCCTTTCATTACTTCTAGCTGTTGTGATTTCATAGAAAAATTATCAGTGCCCCATCAATTTTTTTATTATTTTAGCGAAGTTATTTTTATTACCTCACTTAATTCCCAAACAATACTATTTCCAAAGTAGTATTATTATTCCCATCTTATATTAAATATTATAGTCATGTATGCATTATAAAACACAAAGATTATAATATAATAAATATCCACATAGATGCCATCCACCTAAGAAATGGCCCTCAGTTAGTTACTCATTTGAATTTACTATATATCATTCCCATGCAGTTTATGTGTATCTATGACATGGCATAGGGCTATAAAGATATATATAATATTACTTTTTCAACTTTAAAAAAAATTAATGTTTGTTTATTTTTTAGAGAGAGAAAGAGGCAGAGGGCAAGCAGGGGAGAGGCAGAGAGAGAGGGAGATAATGAATCCTGAGGAGGCTCCTAGCTGTCAGCACAGAGCCAGATGCGGAGCTCAAACCCACAAACTGTGAGAGCCAAGCCAAAGTCAGATGCTTAACCTACTGAGCGCCTTGTTTTTCAACCTTTAAATGCATACATAAATGGTACCATGCTATGTATATCCATCTATCCATCTGTCCGTTTAATTGTGTGTTCTCAAACTTTTCCAAGGTAAAACATGTATCTCTGTTTCATTCATTTATACTGCTTTATAATATGCCTTTGTATAAACATACTGCATTTTATTTACAGTCTCATATTTATGAGCTTGTCGTTTATTACAAATCTCTTATTGCAAATATTTATGTACATTTTTGTATTTGTCTCTTTGTGCATAAGTGCTAAGGTTTTTCTATGTCCTAGTAGAATTTCTAAGATTTAAAATATACACACCTTCAACTTTCCTAGATATTGAAAATTACTGTCTAATAGTGACTAACTTATACTCCTGCTAATAGTGTGTGAGTTTCCATTTCCCTACATGTTTTCCAATGCTGGGTATTATCAGAATTTAATTTTTGCCAAGCTTATGAGAGTGAATGGATATCACATCTTTAAAATTTGTATCTTCCTGATTCTTGGTGATGTTGTGCATATTTTTCAATTTTTATTGTGCATTTTTTCATCTGTTAATTGCCTTCCATATGCATTTCCACCTAGCATACTAGAGTCTTTGTCTTTCCCTTATTGATTCCTAATAGCTTGTTAAATTGTCAGAATAATTCTTTTACAATTTTAGGGACTGAAAAGATTTTTTTTGAAGTTCAACCCTTTTAAATTAAAAAAATTGAAATTTATTATTTTTTCTTTGAAATTTGTGCCTTTGCTTTCTAATTTAAGAAATTTTTAACCACAAAGTTATACAGATATCAACTATTATTATTTTAATGAATTCAAGTTTTGATTTTTGTAGATAATTAGTTCTTCATCTTTCTGGAATTTATGTTAGACAAGTGAGGAAATATTTTTATGTGCAGATAATTAACTTTCTTATCACCGTTTATTAAAGAATTTACTGATTCTTTATCACATGTCATATGTGAAATACCCATATATATATATGGCTCTGCTTGTCTTTATCTTATATTTAATTAATATTTTTCTATTTTGTGCAAAGAGCATACTAAATTAATTATATGGTATATGTAAGTTTTTAAATTGTCAATGAAGTACAGTTTGCTTTTTCCTTTTCCAAAACTGTCCCTGCTTGTCATGGCTTTTTGTTCTTTCTTATAAATTTGTAGACTCAGCTGATCGATGTCCATAAAAGGTACCCAGTTATGATTTTTAGTGTAATTTTATGTGCCAATTCATTTATGAATAGCTAATGCATTTTTAGATTGCGTTTTTCCATTTTTGGCAATACTACTTAGTACCTTTCAATACATTTTTATATTTTTCCATACATATTTATCTTCTTACTTAAAGCCACTCTTAGGTACCTCTATTGCATTCATTCATTTTACAAACGTATATTCAGTATTATGTTGCAAACATTTGGGAACATTAAAAAAGGAATGATCCTTGTCCTAAGTACACAGGCAATAATAATAACAAAGTGGGTAAATAAATGATAGGAATTCTGTTCCAATGAGTTTGAGTAAGTTTCTAACCACCTGTCCCTCCCAAAGCCAATGACTACAAACTCTGTTCAACAACTGAACTGAACTACTTAAAGGCTTTGAAGAGAGAAGAAAAGCATATATATTATGATGGAGACTCAAAACAAGAAAAACGGACAGGGTGCGTTTCTTGTTGTCATATCCTTTAGCTTGAGACCAAACTGATACAGGAGGCCAGTGGCTCCATATAAGGCAGGTAAAACACTGAAATCATATAGTCATTCTAGCTTCATGAACCAGGACACAGAGTTTAGGGCAACCACAATTGGTGGACAATATTGTAAAGGGAAAAGCAAAAGAGAAAACTCAAAGTTTGACCAGTGCTGCCCAAATCTCTGGCTGATCTCTGTCTTATATAAGAACAGAACAGATTGCAAGCAGCCTACCATGGGGAGAAAAGTAACTGCATCGAGACTGATATTTCTGATAAAGTCTATGTTTGTACTTTTACTAAGTAAATTGCCTACTAAAACAGAAATATAAATATTGTTCAGAAGACTATAACAGAATCTGTGGCCTCCAAAAAATATCATTTACAGTGTCCACACTATAGCTTAAAGTCACTCAACATATGAAGAATCCATTTTTTCAGAAGAAAATACAGCCAATGGGGTTCTGCCCTGAAATGGTTCAGATGTTTAAATTAGTAAACAACATCTTTGTAAAGCAACTATTACAACTACTTTTAGTAAGGTAAAGGAAAATATGCTTGTAGTACAAAAAATAAAATATTTCAATAGAGAAAATCTTTCAAATCTATAAAGAAATCAAAGAAGACCCTTTAGATGAAATATTCAGCTACTGAAAAATATTTACTAGATGGTTATTACTAGATAATGGAGATAATAGAGGAATGAATCTTTGAACTTGAAGGTATATTAATAGAAGTCATCTAATCTAATAAACAAAGAAAAATATTGAAAAGAATTGAAAAAGGTATCTGTGGGACAATATGAAAAGTTTGAATATATGTGCAATTGGAGTCCAATAATGCAGGGAGAAATAGAATAGAGCAGGTAAAATATTTGAATAAACAATGACTCAGATCTCCCCAAATTTTATGAAAGCAATACATTGATAGACTCAGGAAGCTCAGTGAACTTAAAGCAGTACCAAAATTAACAGAATCATTCTGAAAATTAACAATAAAGAGAAAATCCTGAAAGTAGCAAGAGAACGCATTACACAGAGGGGAACAACAATGTGAATTATTTTTGACTTCTCATTGAAAAATATGAAGATCAGAAGGCATTGGGAACAATATCATAATTTTTTTAATATGAAAACATGATCAATCTAGAATTCTATATCCAGTGGGTACAATTTTGTTTAGAATGAAGAAGAAAAAAAGAATGTTTGCAAATAACACTACAAAAATTTGTCACTAGCCCTTTGCTAAAGGAATTTGCTCAGTACGAAGGAAAACGATACCCAATGAATGCTTGTATTCTCAGGATAGAATGAAGAGAATAAAAAATGTTAAGTATCTGGACACATACAAAAACCATTATTTTCAGTTTAGTTTTTTTTTTAAGTATATAGTACTGATTAAAGCAAAAATTATAGCACTTTCTCTTGGGGGTTATAATATATGTTAATGTAATATGTGTGATAATTATACATAAGGGATTTGGAGATTAATGAACCTGTATGTTTCTAGTATGTATGCCTATATATATTTTATATGAGCAAGCACAATATCAATTCCAAATAGACTGTGAATAGATAAGTATGCATACTTTAATCCTAGAGTAGACTTAAAAATATGTGAAGAGGCATAACTAAAAAGCCAATGGATGAATTAAAATAAAAAATCTTAAAGATATACTAAGTGATAAGTCAGTCACAGGAGTACAAAGAGAAACAGTGGAGACAGAGAGAAGACAAATAATAAAATGGTAGACCCAATCCAACCACATCAATAAGTGTATTACATGTTAATGACATAAACTTTCCATAAAAAGTAGAAATTTTCAGAATAGAGAAGAAGTATGTTCCAACAAGATGTTTTCTATGAGAGACATCTTTTGAATATAAAGACACAGACAGATTGAAAGTAAATGGGTGGAAAAAAGGTATACCATGAAAATAGTAAACACAAAAAGTCTAGAGTGGATAAATTTATTAACAAATAAATGATGTACTATGTTAAAAGATAAGCAGTACTGTGTAAATTTTTTAGAAGTTGAACAAAGGGGATCAGGAGTTTGTAGAGATTATAATTTCAAATGGATTGATTAAGGTAGAGGTGACATTTAATTCAGTACAGAAGCTTTTGTGTAGTCAAGAATAAGAAACAATCAAGCTCCTTCTCACACTCTAGTTGGAATGCTGTTGATGGTGAGGAAATGAGTGACCTCCAGGTAGTTCCTCAGTCACTGTATAATTCATTCTATTCTTTTTATCATTTGCTCTGGTCCTTGTATTATGCTGTCTCCCTTCCCTGGCTGTTCCAAAAGGCACAGAGAAGAAAGTGAACCCATTATCCCAAGTCACAGCAAAGAGGGACCTAGAATTACTCCCCCAGCAAGACTGTAATCAATAATGAAGAATAATTCACTGAAATGATTACCAATTTGGATGGGGTACATGGAATGTATGCTTTTGCATTAAAAATACAGTCAAATGTTACTGGAAATTTTCTTCCAGTTTGAATTCAATTTGAAAGAGAATTTTTGAATGTATACTATATGGCATGTACCTTGCTAGATGCTGTGGATAAGAATATGAATAAGAAAAGAATTGTCCTCAAGGGCAGCCATTCAAATAAGTAACTTTAATATTTTTTACAAGATGTTATTGTGAAGGTTTGTTTAAAGTGAATAAGGACAAAAATAGAATACCTAGAAAGGTAAAAGTAAACTACCAATTAGATAGGCCATGACAGATACATAGGTACATGATAAGAAGACAAAGAAGGAAAATTGGATTGAGGGCAATTGTTGGGAAATATGAAAGGAGGTTTTTGAACATGAATTGCATGTTTGGTGGAAGAAAGCAACCCAAATAGCTAGTAACACAAGGTTTGTAGTGAAAGACAGAACTGGACAGTTAGAGTGAAGACAAAAATGAAGAATGTTGAAATGCTAAGAAATTTGGTATTATAGAGAAACATAATGCTTTAAAGTAGGAGAGTGCAATGATCAGATCTATGATTTAAATTATATCTCTGGAAACTATCTTAAGGATGAATGGGTCAAAGTGCAGATGCTGAAGAAAGAGAAACTAATAAAGAGGCTTTTGGCTTGGTCTAAATAAAAGGCAAATCCTGAATTAATGGATGGGGTAGAATGTGTATTTGAGAAATGTTTCTTAGCTTTAATTAACAAGAAAATTACGAAATAAGGGTGATACAAAATACTTTATTTATTAATCAGATATACAAATCTGAATTTCCCATTTTGAGCATTCAGTGGTACAGTGTTGCTTTTGGGTAAAGTAAGAAAGATGAAAAAAAAGACCAGATTCAATCTGAAAAAGAGAGAGATAGTAGGAATGATGAGCTCCCATTTTAGATATATTAAATTTAATATGATCATAGGATAAAGAGACACAAAGAGTAGGTAACTATTCTGGCACTTTAGAGAGAACCCAGACCAGGAATTTTAATTTTAGAGTCCTTTCTAAAGAATATTATTTGAAATTACCAACTTCGATGTGACTTTCTAGGAGAAACATAAAAAATGGAAGGAGAACGGACCAAAGTGGTAATACCAACATTCGAGGCAAATGAATAAACATCAGCAAAACAAAGAATAATTAAATCAGTAAGAGGAAAACCATGAAAAAAGTTAAAGGTACATGAGAATATATTTTTAAATAAAGGATGAAAATAATTGAAACTCTAGAAATAGCAACAAGTACAAATGGGAATTTAATAGGGGAATAATAAATTGACAGGGTTACAAGCAAAACTCTATTCCAAAATACATTGTTGCGACTACCACTTAGCCATTTGAAAAAAAATTGAATTCAGGGGTGTCTGAGTGGCTCAGTCGGTTGAGCGTCTGACTCTTGATCTTGACTCAAGTCATGATCTCATAATTCATGAGATCCAGTTGCATGTTGGGCTCTAAGCTGATAGTGCAGCCTGCTTAGGATTCTCTTTCTCTGCCCCTCCCCCACTCATGCTCACTCTCTCTCACCCTCTCTTTTTTTCTCTCTTTCTTTAAATAAATAAATACTTAAAAAATTGTGATTCCATTGGACATTTTATAGAAAAATTAAGCCCAGATGGATCAAAGATTTAAATTTCTAAAATTTGAGGAAATAAAATTATTTACATGAATAAATGGTAGATGTTTTTATAACAAGGAAGAGAGAAGAGAGAAGAGAGAAGACCTTCATATAAAAACACAAAGAAAAACCAAAATTATAAAAATAGGCAAAATCAAAAGGAAAAAGGCAACTGAGAAAAATGTAGTACATGTGGGGATAAAAAGCTTTCCTCTCATTGCATATAAAGAATTTCATATATCAGTTTTAAAAAATAATGGGAAATATGATAGAAGAAAACTGAACACATCTTGTCTAGAACCATTGCAAAATAAGGAGAGTAGTGAGAGTTAACTACTTGCCAAATGCTAGATTGGTAACCAGGTCTAACTTTAGCACAATTTTTAGCTCCTTCTAGAGAATGCTATGGGGGAATAAGGAAAAAGACACCAGACGAGAGGCCATGACGGAGTAGAATTGATGACTTTCTTTAGCTGTATTGTCTTTTTGATATCTGTATCTGCAGAATTGAGGGAAAGAAAAGGACAACCAGCCTGGCTGCTCCCTCTGTATGAGAATTTAGAGAAGAACTCATGGAAACTGGAAAAACTGATGCTCAGAGATACATCAGATAAACATAAGTGTGAAATATAAAACTCTTCTGGCTACACTATGAAATATCTTTAAAAATCTACCACTTATTTCTATAGACATTATAGCATCCTTCTGTCTAGTCTTTAAAGAAAACTTAATTCTGGTTTCAGCAGAGAAACTGCACACTAGAACAGTTATGACCCAGGGTAATTTGGGACATAGTGCCCTTGTTTGTACTCAGGATGCAAAGCTGAGCTACATTTTGAATTATATTTCTCTAGACTTTCTTTTACCAGTTGCAAACCTGAATAGAACTTGGCTTGGCCTCGGCTGCAGTGTCCTTACGGTATCTGTTTCAGGCTGTATAGACTTGGCTGTGTGATAATAAAAAGACCTTGGAATTTCTATTTATTTTTCATTCAGGTCACAGTCTGATGCAGATGTAGGCAGGTCTCCTGATCAGCTCCCCTCCAAGTGGTGACTCAGGGACCAAAGATGCTTCTGTCTTTTAGTGTATCTGAAAAAACATATAAGGTTAACATTGAAGGCAAATACAGAATTAGAGAATTGTGCAGTATTGCTTTAAAGGCTGAGTATAAAAATGTCTTACATTATTTCTGCATACATTCTATTGAACTAAATAAGTCACATAGCTCCCAATATATTTCCATGGGAGAAGAACATATGCATGAGCCCAGGAAGAGAAAACAGTGTGTTCAACACATAACAAAGTCTTATCCATAGTCCAAATTCTGGTCAACCAAATGCCTTATGCTTCATCCTATGTATCAAAGAAATTCACATCTGTTCCCTGTCTCCCCAGAGAAAATAATCCAATGCTCCTTTATTCACTGCATCCATCTCAGAATCCAGGTTCTCCATTTTCTATCAGATCTACATGTGGCTCCTCATGGTTAGGTGACACAGGAAGAACAACATAACCTATCTGTACCCCCACCTCACATCCACATCCACGACATCTACAATGAATACCAAGAATTGGGAAGAGGAAGAATAACAGATACACAATAGTCAATGTTCTTTAGTGATTTGCAAAGAAACTGGGAAAGTCTCACATTAGATGTAGGGGTGAAGTAGAGAGGAGGAGGTTGTTAGACTAAGCCCTGATTCTACTCTTTGAGGTGAATTACATTATCACTTCTCCGTGGCCCCTGGCAATAACCTCTTGGAACCACTTCCTCATCATTATTTTTCTTAGCTGCATCTATAAAGAGTTTGGGAGGCCATGCCTTCCTTGGAAGAGGCTTTCCAACGCTGCTTTCTGTATGTGGGAGTACAAGAATTGATGTTAGCGTTTGAATAGAAAAATAAAGACTTTTTTCAAGAGTGTCCTTGTGGTTTCCTGGACAATACAATTCCCTCAAAAAGTCTGTAGACTTCTGATTTATTTGCTTCAGCCAGTTTGAGATAGCCAATTACCATACCCAAAATTATTTCCTAAAAATAATGCCCAAATTTATTGTACATGACTGCTTCCTCAGCCTCATGCCTCTTTCCTTCTCAACTTAATTGTGACTGCCATTGGGTTCTTTGAACAACTGTAGTCCAGCCACACCCTACTCTGACCTTTGTCCTTATTCAGCTGGAAAGTTTTTCTTATTGTATGTTGTCACTCAAAGTCTTTGTAGTTCAATTTTTACAAGCAGCTGGGTTTTCCAACCTTGAAAAATGTTGAATGTCTAATAACAGACAACACACTGTAGGGCTATGAGACACTTCAGCATCTAACTAGAAATGATTAGGAGACGTGTCGTCTTCTTGCTAAAGTAGACTAGGCAATGATTTTTAGCAAAGATTTCACCATTTTTCCAGCCATTAAGTATCAGTTTCCTCATCACATGCCATTAACTTCAGGCTTCAGGCTTTCAGATTTTGTAGAATCACACCCCACTTCAAGATAACAATTTCTATATTAGGGTAAGTAACGAAAGCTCCTTGAAACCCATCCCCAAACCCTCAATGGCTTAATAAAACTTAGTGTTAATCATTAGTGCTTAATAAAGTAACAAAATTATTTTTTCCACATTGAAAATCCTTTCCTTTATTCCCCATTCATCTCAGTTGGTCAGAAATGATCAAAACAGAGCTCAGAATATGGTAAGTGCTCAGAAAATTAGCTGTAACTATTTGTATTGTTATTGCTAATATTACAAGTCACGGAGAGTTACAAAACGAAACAGATAGAAGCCATTTGGTTAGCAGTAAACAAACCAGTAATGAGGACAGTATTAGGTCAGAGATTCAGTTATTAGTTTCCTAGGGATGCCATAACAAAGTACCACAAACAGGATCGCTTAAACAATAGAAATTTAGTGTTTCACAGTTCTAGGGGGTAGACATCCAAGGTCATAATGTTGGTAGGATTGGTTCCATCTAAGGACTGTGAAGATGAATATGTTCCATACCTCTCTGTCAGCTTCTGGTATTTTGCTGGACATCTCTGGCATTTTTTGACTTGAAAGAGCATCACTCCTGTCTCTGTCTTCATCTTCCCATGGTGTTCTCTGTGTGTGCTTCAAATTTCCCTTTTCAGAAGGACACCAGGCATATTGGATTATTGCCAATCCTAATGACCTCATTTTAGCTTGATTACCTCTGTGAAGATCCTATCTCCAAATAAGGTCATATTCTGAAATACTGAAGGTTAGGGTTTCAACATATGAATTTGAAGGAGACACAGTTCAACCCATAACACATAATAAGCCATGAATAAGTAATATTTCCACTGAAGTATTTCTTAAGTTACATATTTACATAGTGGCTAATGGTTCTCATCAGTTTCTTCATGAACAAGGTCCAGATATTTATATTAGAAATCAAATATGTATTCTTTACTCTTTACTGGGCAGAATTATGCTTAAGTTAATGCATGGCAAACTGTTGTATTGCAGTGATCTCCAGAAATCTTTCTGTGGCTTTCTATTTCCTTGTGTTTAAGATATGTTTTTGTCTTCTATGTATTGTAATCAATGATTAGCTATAACAGAAAAAGAAAACCAGGTGAGCAGACTATAGCCTTACAAAGTATTGTTTTGGGGTGCCGGTGTGGCTCAGTCAGATCAAACCCCATGTTGGGCTCCTCGCTGAGAGTGGAGCCTGCTTAAGATTCTCTCTCTCTCCCCTGCCCCTCTTCCCTGCTCACATACACACACACTCTCTCTCTCCTCTCTAAAATAATTTTTTAAATGTTTTTTTTTAAATGTTTTATTTATTTCTAGGAGAGAGAGAGAGAGACAGCGTGAGCAGGGGAGGGTCAGAGAGAGAGGGAGTCACAGACTGAAACAGGCTCCAGGCTCTGGGCTGGCAGTCAGCACAGAGCCCGACGTGGGGCTCGAACCCATGAACTGCGAGATCATGACCCAAGCGAAAGTCAGACGCTTAACCGACTAAGCCACCCAGGCGCCCCTAAAATAATTTTTTTTTTTAAAAAAAAGATTGTCTTAAAGATTACACTCTGTGTTATAGCCATATAAAAACTATGGTATCATCTAAAGACTTCTATTGCAAAATTGTTTCACTTTGTTGAAAATGAAACCTTAGTACGCTTAAATAAATATGAAAAGAATGAGAATGAGAAAAAATCACTGAGGCATTCATTTAATTAAAATCGATATCTTCATCATTTTCTGTGTATTGATATTTTATATTGTTATTTTCTTGAGTAAGGTGACACTTCCATATCATTTAAAATGTGGTGAACCGTAAACCTATAGCTATACTAAAGAAAAATTAATGTATGGTTTAGGTCGAAGATATTGCCAAACAAACTTATTGCAGTCAGATTGTTTTATTGAAACTACAGAAGTACTCACGACCAAAAATAATAGTTGTCGGGAAAAGGTTGAAAGATAGGAGTTTGTTTGTTTGTTTTTGCTCAAAACTACACACTTGCTTTTGTTTACTCTGACTAAAGTGTCATCATGAAGGAAAGCAGGGTTGGCCTGAAGCCAAATATCTGAGTAGTCAACATTTAGCACAACTTCCCTTTTGCTCAGTATTTTGTTGTTCTCATGGTAAAGTCATCTCCCTTCTCCAGAATACAGTTACTATGATATTGTCATTTTGTTTCTGCCTGCAACTTGTCTTTCTATCTCCAGCCTTTACAAGAGAGGATGAGACATTACAAATACTGAGGAAGTATATTTAACTGAATACATGAATGAATGACTCAATTAATGAGTGATTTATATGTGGAAATCCTACTTATAACTCCACTAGCGCTGCCTTCTTAATGTTGAAAATCCAAAATTAATTTCCCTTTCCTTATTTTTTACTCTTTCTAGTGTTTCCAGTTCATGTAGTTATAAAAATGTAAAATTGTAATTGTTATGATTAACATTAGGGCATAAATGATTGGCCCTCCTAAAGTTATCTGTTTTTAATTTACTTTGCTATTTTGTAGCATTTCATCCATTTTGGTAAGACGACAAATAAACTGTACCAGATCTATTTGTTGGCTAGTTTTCTAAGCAAGAAAGCTAGTCCTGAGAAGAATGGCCAGGTACACAGCAGATACACAATGTACACGTATTTACTGATTGATGAGAGAAGATGAGAATTCAAACACTGCAATGCATCTTAAATACGAAAGTCTGAGTTTTGTTATGTTTCATTGGAACGGAAATGTTTGCCTCACCCTTTCAGCAAATGGGAACCTACTCAATATTTCCTGATAGTCTCATCTAAGTAGTTCATGTTGATGAGGTTAAGTTTCAATCAAAGAAGATGAGATCAGTAAGAAGTATCTCCCCATTACGGACATCAGTAGTGGACAATTTCCTGCCAGCTTAGGAAAATAGGTTAACAGGATGTTGTGCGGCAATGTGACAGAGTAAATTTTTTACAGGAAAAGGCAGCTTAAAATTTAAGTCAAAAACTGGTTTTAGAAAGTAGTCGAAACCCAAATTATTATTGGTCATATCAATGTTGGACTTTGGGAATTCAAATTTCAAGTTACCAAGGGAATACTTAAATGAAATTTTGTAGCCACATGTATAAAAAACACCTAGGCTGTAGTCATGGACTAAATTTCCTATTAACCCCAAGTATTTCAAAACTTCCTTCTGCCAAATATGCTAATAAGCATCCATCCTATGAAAATCCTAAAGCTATACTCTGTACTACATTAAACTGGGGCTCTATTTTCCACAAGTGCCAAAGACATGATAAAAGTTCTCATTCTCTTTATACAGACATCTGGACTTGTTCCAAAGACATGACTGGATGGATCTTTCCTGTAGAGAGTTCCAGAACATATTAAAGTAGAGGCAAGAAGGTAATAAGAGAATTATGTTTCAAATTTGACAAATTGTCAACATTATCAAAAACAATTTCAAAGTCTGTCTGTGTAGGTAAGTACAACGCAAGTCACATATTTAGACAAAGTTCCTACTATTTAGAGACTCACAGTGTAAAACATGGTACTTCAAACTAACAGTCCAATTCCAATTATAGAGGCATCCAATTTAGAATATGGAAAAAATGATTACCAATGTGAACAAGATGGCTAGTGATGAATAAAGCTCTTCAAGTTGATGAGTCTAAACTAGACTCTTAGTTGCCTGATTAACAGTCCAGTTCACTGTTCATTTGTGTAAGTGTCCAGATATTTTAATTGTCCACTATCAGGAGAGTTTTAATGGCAGAAGGAAAAGTCCATCAGTGTTCTTAGGCAATGCATGGTTAGAATTCCAGCTTCTCCGGTACTCTGTGAACTTAGAAGTACAGTTTTCCATTCTGAACCTTAGTTTTCTTACTGGGAAAGCTTTTATCTGTGCAGATGTAAGTGTGTAGGACCGAATAACTGACGAACGGAACAACAGGAACTGGCTATTATTGCCCCTGAAATCCATTGGTCTCTGTAGGAAATGGGAAGAGCATAGGCCTTGTCTCTGGTAGATTCAGATGCAGGCTTACTGGAAGGCAGGGGACACACTGGTGGTTTATGTGCAGGAACTTGGTATCAGCAGTAGCAACAGCTTCGTTAATTTGGGTTTTAAGGTGTATTATAAGCCATTATTATAATGCAACTCCTCAACATGTATATTAGGGCAGGAAGAGGAAAAACCGAGGAAGGATGGGAATGGGAAATGCATATTTTCCTATCGTACATTTTTCTGTACAGTTGCTTTTATTCCAGAGCCATAGCAACCCCCCACCGAGAAGATTTTTGTCTATTTCTTTTGTCTGTTGAGTATATTAGAGTTACTACATTATCTTCTGTCTCAGCCAAAAACCAAAACAGGGAAAACAATTTGGAAGAAAATAAGCGGAAGTATTTTAGCTAAATACACTTTCAGTTTTAAAAGATCTTAATTGTACATTGTTTTATTACTGATATTGGTGTTTTGGTGAGGAGTATGAGAATTCTTTTGCATCTACTATGTCTTAAAATCAGCATTTGCAGAATTGGAGGCTGTAGTCAGACAGGGCCTCCAGGTCTATATTCTTGGCGTGGTAGCATATCAGTTTTATTTATATTTTAAACATTTTTGACAGGGGCATATGCTCTCCATGTCTCCATCGTCCTCAACTGTATCTTACATCTGGATACTGTGTTGTTGTTGTTGCTGTTTATTTTACATCGCCTATAGCACCTGAAAGAATTAAAGTTCATAGTCTCCAGGATTACTGTCATTTCCTTTTTTTCTAGAGAAGAAAATATAGAGATAGAAAAGTAATAAAGCTAAAAGGTAAGGAGGATGAGAACAGGTCCTTGAAATTATTGGTTGATAACGAAACAACTTCTAAAGTGTCAAATGAGGATAGAAATCTAGTGAAGGATAAAGCATAATAAGAAAAGAGCCTCCTTAAAACCAAGGTCTCAAAAGGCGAAAAGAGAGCACCACCTTGCCCAGAAGTTGCCTTGCGTAGAAGTTAGGACTGCCTTTGGCTGTATGTAACAGGTCTAAATATAGTGCTTAACAAAACAGGTGTTTTTCCTCCTTGCAGAGTAAGGATTCTAGACTCAGTTTAGGGCAAATATACTAAGGAACTCATCAGTATTGATTCTTTTCCAATTGTGTTCCAAACTGTGTAGATTTTGTTCTTATGATTACAAGATGGCTCTTCTATATCCATGCATCATGTCCTATTCCAGATATGAGCAAGGGGGTGAGCCAAGAACAAACAAACAAAAAAAACAAACAAACAAAAAAGATGCATTCTTGCTTTTGAGCAAAACCATTTCAGGTTCTTCAGCCACATTCAGTAGATTTCTGCTTTCATTTTATTGGTCTGAACTGCATTATATAACCAAATCTAGCTGTAAGGTAATTTCAGAAAATTAGTACATCCTTTTTAAAAATTTTTAAATGTTTATTTATTTTTGAGTGGGGGGGGACAAAGCATGAGAAGGGGGAGGGGCAGAGGGAGAGAGAGGGAGACACAGAATCTGAAGCAGGCTCTAGGCTCTTAGCTGTCATCACAGAGCCCGATGCAAGGCTCAAACTCATGGACTACAAGATCATGACCTGAGCAGAAGTTGGATGCTTAACCGACTAAGCCACCCAGGCGCCCCAGAAAATTAGTACTTCTAACTAAATATAATGAACAAGATTAGGGTTCTGTTGCTAAGAACGAAGAGGTGAAATGATCTGGAGTAATCTGCTAATAGCTAACAATGAAACAGCACTTTCTATATGCCAAAAAAAAATTTTTTTTTTTTACAAATAGTTTATTGTCAAATTAGTTTCCACATAACACCCAGTGCTCATCCCAAGTGTCCTCCTCCATGTCCATTCCTCCCCCCCCCCACATCCATCAGTCCTCAGTTTTTGTCAGCATTCAAGAGTCTCTCATGGTTTGCCTCTCTCCCTTT